>NC_048303.1:113120911-113406577 GCF_013100865.1 Trachemys scripta elegans | reverse complement strand
CCCCCCACTCTGATTCGCTCGCTCCCCCCCCCCCCCCCCCCCCCGAGGCGTGCAGTCTGGGACTGTGGTGGGCCCACTGTGTACCCTGACTGTCTTCCCCCTGCTTGCCAGGAGCCGATTTAAAAAAAAAAAAAAAAACAGCTACAAACCAAAAACTAGCCAACAAGCACCTCACAAGCCAATTAAGCCAAAAACAAGCCCAATTTCTGCTTTTTTTTTTTTTTTTTTTTTTTTTGCGGGTTTGGCATGTCTGGTTAGAATATGCTAATATTAAGATATTTAGCGTGCTCTAAAACCTGGCTTTCTTCTGGTTCCCCTTTTGCCTGCTTTTTTTTCTTTTTAAAGGAGGTAACCTTTTCAGAAAATCTGCTATTGTTTGCTGTTTACTGTGGGTCATTAGGGAAACAGATACCCTTGCCACAATCTAAATAGAAACTAAGGTTAATTGAAAAGTTCAAAACACATGATACACTGGGTTTAATTGCCTCAGTGATGGGCTGTATACATGGATGGGTCATTTTCTTCTGTGTTTGTATAGCGCAGGGGTCGGCAACCTTTCAGAAGTGGTGTGCCGAGTCTTCATTTATTCATTCTGATTTAAGGTTTTGCGTTCCAGTAATATATTTGAACATTTTTAGAAGGTCTTTTTCTATAAATCTATAATATATAACTAAACTATTGTATGTAAAGTAAATAACGTTTTTAAAATGTTTATGAAGGTTCATTTAAAATTAAATTAAAATGCAGAGCTCCCCGGACCGGTGGGCAGGACCTGGGCAGTGTGAGTGCCACTGAAAATTGGCTCGCGTGCCGCCTTCGGCACACGTGCCATAGGTTGCCTACTCCTGGTATAGCGCCTAGCATAATGGGATCCTGTCCATGTTTGGGGCTCCCAAATGTTACAGTAATACAAATAAATAATAATGAATAATCACATGTACACTGTAACTGCATGTGAAATCATAGTTTGGTATTTCAACTCAGGGATAATTGCAAGGAAAGGGTGGGGGAGAGACCTTTTGATAACTTACATTTGCACAGCTCTTACAAAACACTTGTCTTCTTTGGTATAAGAATATACTGGTACTTTAACTGGAATTACTCACTTTAGACTTTAAGGGACCAACCGCTGCAAACACTTGTGCACGTAGTAACTTGACTCTAGTGGAATTACTCATCTAACTAAAGCGACTCAGATTTGTAAGTGTTTGTATTTCAAGTACCTAAGACTCCACCAAAATTCCCTAATATTCACTGTTTCCAAGGAATTAATATAAACAAAACACAAAGGGGATGAAAAATAAATTTTAAATAAATAAATTAAATAATATATAAAAATAAACAAATCAATTCAAAATTATTTCTATTCTGCTTTTCAGAGCTGTGTGAATAACAAGTAGTCTGACAAATTTAGCAGGTCTGGGGTGTTTATTTTTCCACTAAAAAAAAGTCTTGTACTTAAGGCACAGGACTGGTTGTTAGGAGACTTTTTTTTTTTTTTTTTTAAAGACTCCTTTAATGGCTTTTGCCAAAACACAACCTTTCTGTACTTCACAATCTCTGCCTGCGAAATGGGGATAGTAACCTCCCAAGCTTGCAGAGGCGTGGAGGCTTCATGCGTTCATGACATACACAGACACTATGGCTGAACATCACAGAAATGACTCCAAATACTTGTTTCTGTTTGCAAATTGACTGCAAGCAGTGTTTTGTTTTTTTTAAAATTATGCTCTCTTGTTAATATTTTAGAAAACTCAATAATTAGGGAAGAAAAATAGGTATTCCAAGAGAAATCCTACCTTGGAAAAAATCTATTTAAAAAGTTTCTTGCTAATATTTGAAGCCAACTCATCAGCTCTTTGAACTTTACTAATTGCAGAAAAAAACTTAGGCTATGACTACACTCCCAGATGTAGAGCGCTGGGAGTTAAACCAGCCCTCGGAGACAGCACCAGGTAAAGCACGGTCATGTGTTCACACCGTCAGCTGCAAGCGCAGTGGCGTGGCCACAGTAGCAGCTCTTGCAACGCCACAAAGAGCAGTGTATTGTGGTAGCTATCCCAGTGTACAAGTGGCTGCAGCATGCTTTTCAAATGGGGGGGGGGTGTGGGGTGTGACAGGGCGTGTGTGTGTATGTGGGGGAAGAGACAGTGTGTTTTGGGGGGCAGAATGTGTCAGCATGCTGTCTTGGAGCAGATAAGCATGCCGGCTGCCAGAAACAGAGCTTTCAAAGGGGATAGCCGCATGCCTGCAGCTGAGTTCAAAACAGTGACGAGAGTGGCCACTTGACTTCAAGGGATTATGGGACATTTCCAGAGGCCGATCAGAGCGCAGTAATGTGACATGTCCTCCACGCTGACACTCTGGCGTTTCAGCCAGGGCGCAGCAATCTTTATGCTTTTCCTGGAGGTGGATTACCAGGAGCGCTCTAGCTGCAGAGTCCAGGCGCTCCAAGTGCCTTGCCAGTGTGGACACCTCAGGAGTTAGGGAGCCTGGGGCTGATTTAATGTACTCTAACTTGCAAGTGTAGCCAAGCCCTTAGGCTAGTTGGAAAGCCACTAAGGTATTCAGGTTGTGTATCCCTCTGAGTTTATTCCACTCTTAAATTTTGTATGGATCCTTAGTAGGGGAAACCTCTTGCAGAATTGTGTGTGATTTTCATATATGTTGGTGTGTTTGGAATATGCAACATGTGATTTGTGTGTCTGTGCATAAAAACATGCACATGTATACTGAGGGGTGCTAAAGTTCTATTGAAAAAATTAAAGCATGATTATCTGTTCTACGGTGTTAGACAAGTAATTTATAAAAAATGTATGAGGATCCTTTAGAGATTTGCACAGGTGTTCACTGGATAAGGCTGAATTGGGGTAATAGTACTGCAATTTTTCTTAGATGTCCCTTTTAAATTAAGGGAACTTCATGTGGTAGCTGTTGATCAAATGGAATGCCTGAGAGACTCTGAATCCTAGAATATCAGGGTTGGAAGGGACCTCGGGAGGTCATCTAGTCCAACCCCCTGCTCAAAGCAGGACCAATCCCCAACTAAATCATCCCAGCCACGGCTTTGTCAAGCCTGACTTTAAAAACCTCCTAAGGAAGGAGATTTCACCACCATCCTAGTGAAATTTTTTTCTAATATCCAATCTAAACCTCCCCTACTGCAACTTGAGACCATTACTTCTTGTTCTGTCATCTGCTACCACTGAGAACAGTCTAGATCCATCCTCTTTGTAACCCCCTTTCAGATAGTTGAAAGGTAGTTTCAGGTAGTTCCTGCTCACAGGAAATTTCTCATCTGTTGCTTCATCCTTTAAAATATGCCAACAAGTGTCTCCTCTGATAACCATCAACAGATGCAGCAAGCATGCCTTTTTGATTAGGTTTGAAACTGTTAAATTTCTTATCAAGGCTTATTTGCTACCTCCTAAGAAGATTAGCCAAAATTCAGCTTTGTTACTGAAAGTATGAAGTTTGAATCTAAATTAATAAAAAGGGGTTTTGATGCTTCATTGGCAATGAAAAAAGTACTCTAACCACACAGTCTGAGGATGAAAACATCCTTTTGAAAGAGGGAAGAAATCACTCAAATCTAAACAGTGTAGTGTTACCCTCCAGGATGTAATGTGTGAACTCTGTTGTCTCCTAAAAGCTGCTGCATATACGTTAACATCTACCAGAAACATGGATCTTTCATGAAAGAAAGAGACTTGTATTACTATTTGCTAGTGCTGCCAGCTCTTCAATCTAAGGTGCAGATCTTCAGCTGACGTGAACTGGTTTAGAGCTTGTCTACATGGGGAACCTATTTTGGAAGAAGACAGAGTGTGAATTTAAAGCTCAATAGCTCTTCCGGAGTAGCTTCTCTTGTGGAGACACTTATTCTGGAATAAGTGTGCCTTTTTCTGGTTTAGCTTAATCCACTTCCAAGGTGCAATAGCTATTCCAGTCAATTTCCCCGTGTAGCCATAGCCTCACGGACATCAATTGTGCTTGGCTGAGTTGCACCAGCTGAGGATCTGGTCCTATATCTCCAACTGACTTTTAGTATACAGACACTTTTTTTTTTTCTTGCAAATGTTAAATCCTTCCTTTCAGTCTCATTTTTCGGAGGGGGAAGAATGGCCCAATGGCACTGGCCTGGGACTCAAGTGACATGAGTTCAATTCGTTGCTTTGCCACAGCCTTCCTATGTGACCTTTGGCCCTAAGTGACTTCCCCAAATTTTGAAGGAATTTAGAGCTCGGTGCCTAGGGGCTTTTGTACATTCCACTAGGTGCCGAGCTGTATCTTTAGGTGCCTAAATTCGTTTTAAAAACCTGACCAATAATCTCCCCGTGTCTCAGTTCCTCACCTGTAAAATGAGATAATTGCACTCCCCTACCTCACAGGCATGTTCTGAGAATAAATAAATGAAATCCTAGCCTCCTGATTTTCAAAACAGATCAGTACCCATGGGCTTAACTGGAAGTTGCTAGGTACTCAGAACTTCTAAAAATCAGGCCACTTGTTTAGGTGCCTGACATTTTGAAAGTCTTGGCTTATGGTGGTGTTAGCAGGTCATTTCTAAGGCTCTAGTGGCCAGATTCTGCTGTCATGTATGTCAGCATAAATCAACTGAGTTACCTATAGAGGAGAGGAGAAACCAAGCTTCTTGTTTTACAATACGATTCCAGTAGATTATAGAAAAGCAGCCTATTTTTGTGGTATGAGAGGAGGAGAGTGCCAGTTAAACTTCTTATTCAATTATGTCAAATGATCGACATTCATTAAATGAAGTAAAGTGAAATTAAATTACAGCAAGTAAGTGATTATATTAGGTAAAGTGATGTTTTAAATTGGATAATGTGATCTCCATTCATTTATTGCAATACGTTCAGAATGTTGGGTATCATTGCTGTTACTGAACCCTTGGAAAAGCTTATAAAGGGAGACTAGTTAAAAAAAAAAAAATTAAACAGCTCGTCGGTGAAGCTATCCTCTCTTCAGTCAAGTCCCTCCTCATGACCCACTTACTTCGTGGCCCACAAATGCTAGGTCAGAAAAACCTGCCCATAAGTAAATATCTGCCCATAAGTAAATATAACAGGTAGGCTTGCCCTGTGCTTTGGAGAGCCTAGGACTAAGCCAACCTCATTACAGAATGAGCCCAGCCTGAGGGGAGTCGGGCAGTTCCTCATAAAGAGCAGAAGGTGGCTACACCAAAGAGGAAGAGTCAGGCATAAGTGATGATAAAGCCCAGCTGGGAAAAGAGCTGGAGTGAGAGCCAGGTGGGCAGCTTGGAGCAGGAAGGAAAGCTCTCCAGGCAGGAAGGCCTGGGAGAGACCCGGCCTAAAGCAGGAAAGAAAAGAAAGGGACTTAGAGGGGAACTTAAGAGTCTGGGTAGAGAGTGGCTTAGGGAAAACTGAAGCCTGGCTCAAGGAGCAGAACTAGCTGTTCACCACAGGGCTCTGGGTTGGAACTCTGAGTAGCGGGTGGCATGGGGTTTCCCTACTGGCCCCAAGGAAGGAGGTCTACAAGCCTATGCAATGGTTATTGATCCCAGCAGGAGTACTGCAGGCTTAGCCCAGAAGACAAGAGGAGTAGCCCAAGAGATGGTGGAAGGATTTTGTTTTAGACACTTTTTATTTGGATAGTTGTGACCCCCGAAGGGGTGGATTTAATACGGTGATCTGGATGGAGGGCAGAGGAACTGGAAGAGAAGCCAATGCAGCACCAGATCGATCATTGACAAGGGGGTGCCAGCAAAGCAAGAGAGCTGCTATGCCATGCCTGGCCACAAGGGAGTGCCAAGCAGTGAGTGGATCCGTTTACAGTATACAGACCTATGAGTTAGCCCCATGCTCTGGATCGCCTGGTGTCTTGTGTGTCCTGCCTATTTATGGTATTGTCTCTTTGGGGCAGCACATCATCCCCCCTTTTTTTATAGGCTGAATTCTGTAACTCTTATTCATATGACTGTAGTCAAGGGGACTATGCAGTAGTTCTGTGAATGAGGCCCAAGGTATTTCCT
Source organism: Trachemys scripta elegans (assembly GCF_013100865.1). Classification (NCBI taxonomy): domain Eukaryota; kingdom Metazoa; phylum Chordata; order Testudines; family Emydidae; genus Trachemys; species Trachemys scripta. The sequence continues at coordinate 113,400,564 of NC_048303.1, read as the reverse complement.
GGTAGCTGCAAAAATATGTATGCAGGTACTTAACTTTAGGGACCCAAGTCTAAAAACCTGGCCCTTCTCTATCTGCCTATCTTCTGTGGCCCCCATGACTGTAGTATCTGAGCACATGACCACTTTAATGTATTTATCCTCAGAACACTCCTGTGAGATCGGGAAGTGCTATTATTTCCATTGTACAGATGGGGAACTCGTAGAGAGACTAAGGCTAAGATCCACAAAGGTATTGTAAGTCTCGGCATGATGGTGCCTAGACATTCATGGGAACAGCACTGTGATCCACAAAGCCTGAGTTAGGTACTTAGGCTCCCTATAAAATGCCTGGGGAGAGATGGGCACCTTTGAATGCGATCCACAAAAGCCAGCATGCTAGATGGGGAGTGGCCCAAGCTTGCCAATGAGAGATAATGATAATGGGTGTGTGCTAAGCCTCACCCTCTCTGAAATGGAGTCAGGCAGCTTAGGCACCTGAGGCATTTCTTGTGGGAATGAGTTAGACACCTGATACACTCCACACAACACAGCGGGAGGAGGAGGAGATGGTGATAGGGATGCCCATTTTATAACTTTTAGCACAGTGGTTAAAGTAATCACTTGGGATGTTGGAGACCCAGGTTCAATTCCCTGTTTTTGCCAGAGGGAGAGAAGCTATGAACAGGGGTCTCTCACCTACCAGAGGCACAAATTTAGGTACTGAGTGAACTTTTTTCCTGATGATTGAGGCAGAGAGAGAGTTTAGGCCCCTTCAGGTTTAGTGGGAATTCTGTGGGTCACAGGGGAGCCAGTACTGGGACCTAGGTGCCTAAGTACTTTTGCAAATCTGGGCCTAACTGGTTTGCCCAAAGTCTCACAGGAAGTCGATGGCAGAGCAGAAAATTGAACGCAGCTCTCCCGAGTGCCAGACTAGTGCCCAAAGCACTGGACCATCCTTCCTCTCATGCCAGGATGAGGTCCTTGGTTTTAATGATCTGATCCAGAAAAGCCACATACAGTAAATGACATGGAACTCCGTTTACTAGTCATAAATTGGAAGAATAAAGGCCTGGGATGATCCTACTAGAATCAAATCTGTTATCGCAGAAAGTGAATAGTTAGGCCACTAAGTCCCCTCCCATTTACAGTAAGATGCAAAACTATGAAGTCATCCCGACAAAGCCTACAGCTGCTACCAGCAGCTCCAGCTGCCTGAAAAACATTGTTTCCATTGTGATTGTTCCTCCATTAGCCACTATATAAGCAACTGTCTTTCCATTCTGCGTTTAAAATGGCTTTAATACTCGGCAAATGAAAACAAAGTGTTTTTTGTTTCAGTATTTCACAGTAAGAAATGGCAGGCGATGGATATCAGGGCTGTCACATATTGCGCTGGGTGCTGTGGTAAACTTACAACGTGAATTTTGTTGGTGGAAATGCAGGTTCAGATCCATGAGCTCTCAGTGTTAGAAGCTCTGGGTTTGGGTTCATAAATAGAATAGCTTGGGTGGGATTTTCAAAAGCCTCTCAGTGATTTAGGAGAACAAGTCCCATTGAAAGCCAGAGGTGGTTGTATAAATCCCCCACCATATCACTCCACATTCACTGGGAGTGTTGTCTACAGCGAGGAGTAAATCCTTCTGTCTGTTTAGCTATCTCAGAGTCTGAGCACCACTTTACACTCATCCCTGTGACACAGAGCAGTATTATCTCAATTTTCCCAATGGTGAATTGACCTGCGGGATAGGTTGAGAGTCTGTCTTGCCCAAGGTCATGCTAGAAATCTCTGACTGAACTGAGAATTGAAACCAGATCTTCCGGGACCCTGTCCAGTGCCCTATTCACTAGATCATCCTTTCTGAACAGAAATGTTAAGGTAGGGAAGCCAGAAAGCTTCAACTATGGATGACTAATCAATATATTGGGCTTAATTCAATATGGGAGAAAATGACACTTTACAATCACAGTTTACTTTATTTTAAAGTCCACAAAAATTGGCAAAAACTGTTGTGGAAATCTTTATCCATGCAGAGCAGCCAGGACCTCATTTTTAAGGACAAGTCTAAAAAAGACACATAAAATAAATGACAAGGTCGCTCAGTTGATCTCCCTTGGAACACTCAGGGGCCAAGTTGGCCTTGCCGGGATTTGAACCTAGCGTATGTTTCTGTGCATTGTAAAACAGCTGCTGCATTTTTACCTAAGAGGTGGTTCCATTTTCAGTGCTTCAGTTATTTGAATTTATATTTATTGATTCATATAAAAATCTAAATGTTTATTAAAATGAACAGAGAACATATGAAAACCTAGAGTATAAAACTCAGGGGGCTATGTATGCAGGTAGGGGTCCACCTACATGATTCCCACTGGAGGAATGGAGCTTAATTATGTGGAAAATGGTGAAAAATTAAAGATTTTTTTTTTTTATTTTTAAACCTTGACTCTTCCATTAATCATGATTGTGTGATACTATTAACAATAACAGGTTTTAAAAAATCTTACCACCACTTTGGTCTGCTTTTTTTTTTTTTTTTTTAAACTGAAGACATCCCTTAAGCTATCATCACAACTGCAGTAAGATTTAAGTATAGACTAGATTAACTTCAAAATTTGTAGGGTTTGACCAAGTTCTTAATGTTTTCTGGAAAGCATTTTAAAAAAAAAAACTGTTGGAAGCAGTTCCTGTGGAAAAACTTTGATTGAAGAAATGTATATTGTTCACTTTTAAACAGGCAGCATATTTATTCTTTCCTCCTCCTCCTACTTTCTAACAGCTTATTGGTAAGCAGGTTAACACCAGTTTTTATAAACATGAAACTGAACTGCAAAACATCTATAAGCTTCCCATCAACATTCATTCTCTTAGATGGACAAAAAAAAAATACATTTGTAAATACTAAATTGTAAGCTTAGTTTTCATTTTAACATTTCTTAAGTACTGTCTATGATGAGTGACAATAAAAAATGACTGCTACTAGAGAAATATTTTTAATGGCTTCAACAGCTATTCTCTTCTCCTTCATGCAAATTGATAGTCATTAATATCCTCCGGCCTAATCCTAGGATCAGAATACGCTCACAGCAATTGATGATCCTAAATTAATATTATGAACAGTTATTGCTATAAAATGAATTCATTTGCTATGATGTATTTGCAGCATCATGTTAAAAAATACATAATAAAAAATATCCGCCTTACTCTGAGCTAATAGAGTATGATCAGAGTCCCTTCTTAAAAGTCCACATCCTGGTGGTGTTGTCTTTACAACTGGCAGGTGATATAGACAGAGGGAGGAGATGGGGGAAATGGCCTGTAGAGTCACATCAGTAAAAGTAGAGCAGATCTTCATAGATTTGAAGGCCAGAAGGGACCATTATGGTCAGGCATAACACAGGGCACTGAAGTCCAGGTTTTGGTGGTATTACTACCCAGATCTAACTTGGACTATCAGTAACATCATCTTGTGGGTAAAGCATGAGAGTCAGAGAATATAGCTAGCTTGAGACCTTCATATCCATGTATAGAGACACCTCCCCCCATGTGCAGATCTCCGTGTTCTTGCTCCAAAGGAGAACTCCGTTCCCTTCTCAGCAGCGTTCATGTTCTGCATGGGGATGAGGGTGGAATTTAGGAGGGAGAGGATGGCCCCGAATCCAGTAGAGATAGCAAATGAATATAAATGGCCCATTAACAAGTTTAGGCTTGAAATTAGATGAAGGTTTCTAACCATCCGAGGTAGGGTTGCCAACTTTGTATTTGCAGAAAACTGGTCCAACACAGCACTAGTCATGAATATTCTCTTCAAAAACAGGATTCTCAGTGTCTGTCATCTAGCAAAAATACCATGCAGTGGATAGCTCTGACCAAAACACTGAAATACTCAAAATTAGAGATGATCCAACTGCTGGAGCTGGGAATGAGGGGCTGCTACACATCATGGCCCAAGTCTGGCCCCTAATCCAGTGGGACTTGATTAAGCAAGAAGAGGGCACTTTAAAAAGAGCCGTCCAGCTGCACTAGTGATAGCAGCATTGGAAGCCCTTTTGTAACTGACTGGTTCCAGCAGCTGTACTCAGCTGTTCCCATGTTAATTCTGTCTAGCTATCCAAGGTACTTATATGGTTCCCATTACCTTCGTATCTGAGCAAGTCACCATCTTTATGTATTTATCCCTCACAACACACCTGTGAGGTAGGGAAGTGCTATTATCCTTACTTTGCAGATAGGCAACAGAGTGTAAGGGACAGATCTTAAAGGTTTATAGGCACCTAACTCCCATTGAAACTACTGTGAGTTAGGCATCTCAATACCTCAATACCCTAACTGACCTGCCAAAGGTCATATAGGAAATCTGTGGCAGAGCCGGGAAGTGAACTGAAGTCTCTGGAATGGTTAGGCTAACGCTCCAATCACTGAACCATCCTTCCATCATTAAATTGTCTCAGATGAATATATATACTGAAAACAGCCAAATATATACTGTCTAATATATACTGAAAACAGCTAAAGTCTGTTTTACCCTCCCACTGTGGTGAACACTAGTGGAGCAAAACTGGTGCTAATGGTGAGAGCCATTTTGTGTGTTTATATAATCCCTTGTGGACACGGATCTAGAGATCTACATTTTATCCAAACATCTCAAACCCCTGAAGAAAATACCGTGAGACAAAACTTTCTCAGGGCGATAAAAGATGATGATGTTCAAAAATCAATTTGTTTGTCATTACGTCCATTTGCTCCAATGTCACATTGTCCTTTAACAACACCATTAGCGCACAATTGGCCTGACCAGAAAGCAATCAGGTACCAGGACACAGTGACTATCTGTGATTTGTTGACAGTACTGTGTGTGCTATTAGACCAGCTGCTGGCAACAGTAAATAACCGTGCACATAATGCTTTCAAAAGCAGGGCACATAGAACAGGCACATATCTTGATAGGTAGATTAGGCAGACATCAGCAAATAAAAGTACTTAATTTTACTTTGTTCTTTTTTTCTTTTTTCTTTTTTGTGGTGGGGGGAGGGAATTTTACATATTTCTTCATTAAAACTGACTTTTCACCCAGCATTAGGTGAAACTCCTGGGAAACAACCTTTCCCCGCCCTTAATTAATCCAGAGAATGAACACAGGGATGACTAGACAGATGGGATATAATTTGAGTATGGAAAAATTGTCATCATCCTACTTTAATTAGTGTTATAGGATGCCTCTCTCTTCAGATATAAGTAGATATGACAAAGATGTGTTTCACATTTTCAAGAGGGTAATTAAACTGCCACATGCTCAAACCAATATACATACAGCCCTGATTAAAAAGTTGAATCTCCAGAAACAATGATGGATGAGCTTTTAATGCGCATGGGTATTGGCAATACAGTGAGAAGGGGAGGGGTGAGGAGTGAATTGCTTTGGTTCTTTTCTTACATAAAAATATGTGCAATTATTAAAATTAAAGGAGGAAAAAAATATTGAAGTGGTGGCTGAGAAAACAGCAGGGCTAATACATAGAGTACAGTTCAATGCAATGTTTAATTATAAAGACAGGAAAGCAGACAGGCAAGAGAGGTGAGCTTGGAAGTACCAGTGATCAAGAGAACTTTCAGTGCCATTGGTAGTCTGGCTTACGTAGTGTGACAGATCCAGACCAGTGGGGTACAGGAGTCTGGTAGAGGGCGGGCCCGGGTTCCCCCCCAAACCTCCCAATTGACCTGGACTATAGCTTCTACCAGAGGGGAAGGTCTCTGGACTGTTTCCTGACTCACTGGGTGAATTTGTGAAGTGAGCAAATCTACCAATAAGCGCAGGACCCACCAAGGTAGAGGAGGAACTTTGTCACACTGGTGTTAACAGTGAGATCTTGGGGTGCACAGCGCGGCGGAAGAAGGAGGGTGATTTAAAAAAAAAAAAGGAGAGGATTTATTTTTTTTCACCACAATGGATGACATAGTGCGGGCACTGATACAAGCTACGGCGGCCCAGCAGGAGGCTACCCATGTCCAGGCAGCCGCCCAACAGGAGGCAGTGCGGCTGCAGCAAGAAACTAATCGCCTGCTGATGGACCAGGCTGCTCAAGACCGAGCTATGTTGCGGGAACTGGTAAACCAGGTAAAGTCCCTTACAGAGCTGAATCGCAGCAATGATGGGACGCGGCTCATACGGGCCAGCCATTGGCTGCAGAAAATGACACGGGAGGATGATGTAGAGGCATACCTTCTGGCCTTTGAGAGGACAGCCCTACAGGAGGCCTGGCCTCGAGATCAGTGGTCTGGCATCCTTGCCCCATTCCTGTGTGGGGAGGCCCAGAAGGCCTACCATGATCTGCCTGAAGAGGCTGCGGCAGACTACCCCCAGCTGAAAGCAGAGATCCTGGCCAGATCTGGGGTAACGACAGCAGTGCGCGCCCAGCAGTATCATGGTTGGAGGTACCAGGAAAACAAAACCCCGCGGTCTCAATTGTATGACCTCATCCATCTCGTACGTAAGTGGTTGCAAACCGAGTCCCGGAGTCCGGAAGAGATGCTAGCGGTTCTGATCATCGACCGATATATGAGGGGACTACCACCAGACCTTCGTGCCTGGGTAAGTCAGAACGAACCTTCCACCTATGACGAGGTTGTCACCCTGGTAGAGAGGCGAAGGACAGCGAGGGAGCTGACCCGACCAGTTAAGGAAGAGGCACCACGGGTTAAACTAGCAGCACCGAGCCCTAAAGTTCGGGTGACTGGCCCACAAGGAGGGCCCAGGTGGAAAAAGAGAGAGGCTGAAGGCCCATCAGAGGCCACAAAGAGTCGGAGCACTAAGGGAGAAGAGGATCGTGATGTTAGACTGCCCAAACCAAGAGATCGAGGAAAGCCTAGGGCTCCATACAGATGTTATGCCTGCGGGGAGTGGGGACACATAGCTGCACAGTGTCCCAATGCTGAGGAGCCTATGCAGTGTAACCTGGGGAACTGGGCAGATCCATGCTCCCTAATCCACCTTGTGGGGGTCTCACTAACACCACATATATATACCAGACCAGTGAAACTAAATGGGGTAGGGACCACGGCACTGGTTGATTCGGGGAGTGCTATCACGCTTCTCTCAGGGAAGCTCGTGAAGCGTAGTCAGCTGCTGCAGGCTAAACGTACGGGGATAACCTGTGTCCACGGGACAGTTAGTTACTACCCCACCATCCCAGTAAAAATCGAGATCCAAGGGAACACTACTGAGGTAGCAGCAGGGGTAGTCCCTAAACTCCCATACCCGGTGCTCAGAAGGAGGGACTTCCCAGAGTTTGGAAACTTACTCCCAGTAGGAGGAATGGAGAAAGATGGGGACCCTAAAATTGGTGAGGCATCCACAGCAGACTGTCAACCCCCAATCTTCTCTGAAATATCCCCAGATTTGTTCTCCACTCCCAGACAGGGTAGAAAGATAAAAAGGGAAAGAAGGGCAGCTAAGGCCTTGGGAACCCGAATACTGACCCAAAGCCAGAGGGTCGCTCTTGTAGGTAGGCGGACCCGCGCAGCTGAAAAGGAGGCCACGCAGGAGGGAGAAGCACCTGAGTCTGACCCCCACCCTAATGCTTCTGAACCAGTAGAGGCAACAGAGACTGGGCCCCTAGATCTTGGACAGATTAGCCCCGGGAGAGGAAATTTTGGATGGGACCAGGCAGAAAACCCAAGGTATGACAACATTAGGAAGGAGGTGACTGAAATAGATGGGGTCCCCGTGGAAGGGAAAACCCAGGGACCAGGACACTACTTCATAATGAAGAAGGATCTCTTATACCGGGTTGCACCAGTACAGGGGCAGAAGGTACAGCAGATCCTAGTACTTCAAAAACACCAGAACGCTGTATTAAGTCTTGCTCATAGTCATCTTTTTGGGGGGCATTTGGGGGTAGAGAAGACCCTGGCACGAGTCCTACGACGGTTCTTCTGGCCCGGAGTACATGAAGAAGTGCGGAGGTACTGTGCCTCCTGCCCGGAGTGTCAGCTGCACAGTCCCCGTCCCCACTTGAGGGCACCTTTAGTACCCCTTCCCATCATAGAGGTCCCCTTCGAGCGAATAGCCATGGACCTAGTGGGACCCCTGGAGAAGACGGCTCGGGGCCACCAATATATACTTGTTGTTTTGGACTATGCTACTCGCTACCCAGAAGCTGTCCCGCTGCGGAACACGGCCCCTAAAACTATAGCCAAAGAGCTGGTGGGGATCTTTGCCCGAATGGGGCTACCTAAGGAGATATTAACCGACCAAGGAACCCCATTTATGTCAAAGCTAATGAAGGACCTCTGTACGCTGCTCCATATACGTACCCTGAGAACTTCGGTCTACCATCCGCAGACTGATGGGTTGGTAGAAAGGTTTAACTGAACCCTCAAGGCTATGATAAGGAAGGTGGTAAGTCGGGACGGGAAGGATTGGGACACCCTATTACCCTACCTTATGTTCACTATCCAGGAGGTACCACAGGCCTCAACTGGGTTTTCCCCCTTCGAGTTACTATACGGGCATCACCCCCGTGGCATACTAGATATCGCCAAAGAGATCTGGGAAGAGGAACCCAATGAGGGGAGAAATATAATAGAGCATGTCATGCAGATGCGAGACCAGATAGCCCGGGTTACCCCTATTGTACGGGAACATTTGGAGAAGGCACAGGAGGCCCAGCGAACCCATTACAATCGCCAGGCAAAAGAGCGACAGTTCCAACCAGGGGATCGGGTTATGGTGTTGGTACCCACGGCAGAAAGCAAGCTTCTGGCCCAATGGCAGGGGCCCTATGAGGTGGTTGAACCCGTGGGGGAAGTAACCTGCAAGGTGCGGCAGCCAGGACGTAGAAAACAAGAACAGATTTATCACGTTAACCTTCTGAAACCCTGGCATGCACAAGAGGCATGCACAACGGTCCAAAAAGACCTAACCCAGGAAAACAAGCCTTCCAAACAGGTCAGAGTGTCTCCCGATGTAACACCAGACCAGAAGAATGAGGTGTCTGAGATGATCTTCTGGAACCAAGATGTGTTCTCGACAAAACCAGGTCGAACAACCGAGACATATCACCACATCGTCACGAACCCTGGGGCCAGAGTAACAATGAGGCCCTATCGGGTGCCAGCGGCAAAAAGGGAGGAAATAAAAGCAGAAGTAAAAAAAAAAGGCTGGAGTTGGGGATCATCAAAGAATCCCAGTCAGTGGTCCAGTCCAATCATGCTGGTGCCCAAACCTGATGGCACCACAAGATTTTGCAACGACTTCCGGCGACTAAACGAAGTATCCCAGTTCAACGCGTACCCCATACCTCGCATAGATGAGCTAGTGGACCGTCTGGGTAATGCCTGGTACGTGACTACCCTAGACTTGACAAAGGGGTACTGGCAGATTCCCCTTGCAGAAGACGCAAAGGAAAAGACTGCGTGCTCTACACCAGAGGGTCTTTTTCAATATACTCTCCTCCCTTTTGGACTACATGGGGCCCCAGCTACCTTCCAGAGCCTCATGGACAAGCTATTACGCCCGCATAACAGTTATGCTGCTGCCTACTTGGACGATGTGGTCATTCATACCCCAGACTGGGAAACCCACCTGGAGAAGGTGGAGGCAGTCCTCGATACCTTCAGGCGAGCTGGCCTTACAGCAAACCCTTCCAAGTGCGCTGTAGGTTTTACAGAGGCCAAATATCTTGGCTACATTGTGGGAAAAGGTTTGGTAAAACCCCAAGTGAACAAGTTAGAGGCCATCCAAAATTGGCCCTGACCAAGTCGCAAGAAACAAGTCCGGGGGTTCCTAGGTATGGTGGGGTATTACCGACGATTTATCCCCCACTTTGCCACAAGGGCAAGCCCCCTGACAGACCAAGTGAAAGCCCGTGGACCTGATCTGGTGAGATGGTCTGACGCAGCAGAGGAAACATTCACAGACCTACGGACTGCCCTCTGCAGTAACCCCGTACTGATAGCCCCTGATTTCACCAAGGAGTTTATCCTGCAAACGGATGCATCGGAAGTAGGGTTGGGGGCCGTTCTATCACAGATGGTCGGGGAGGAGGAACACTCAATTCTATACCTCAGTCGGAAACTCCTTCCAAGGGAACAAAAATATGCAGTGGTGGAGAGAGAATGCCTCGCTGTAAAATGGGCCATGGAAACATTGCGCTACTACCTGCTCGGGCGCAGATTTGTCCTCGTGACCGACCATGCCCCTCTTCAATGGATGCAGCAGAACAAGGAGAAGAACACAAGGGTGACCAGATGGTTCTTATCCCTCCAACCTTTCCAGTTCTGTGTGCAACACAGAGCAGGGAGCCGTCATGGCAACGCCGATGGCTTGTCACGTGTGCACTGTCTGGCGTCCCAAGCTGCCCAACCCCTTGGCATTGAGCAGGGGGGAGGGATATGTGACAGACCCAGACCAGTGGGGTACAGGAGTCTGGTAGAGGGCGGGCCCGGGTTCCCCCCAAACTTCCCAATTGACCTGGACTATAGCTTCTACCAGAGGGGAAGGTCTCTGGATTGTTTCCTGACTCACAGGGTGAATCTGTGAAGTGAGCAAATCCGCCAATAAGCACAGGACCCACCAAGGTAGAGGAGGAACTTTGTCACAGTAGTCATGTCCGACATGGCTATGTATAGTCTCCTTCTATTGGTTGAGTCAATGGGACTGCTCCTTTAGTTCAATGCTGTAGGTTGAGACCTGTGTTTCTGGAGCCCTGTTTGTGAGTTTTGACTAGAGATAGGCCCAAAACAAACTCAAATTCTGAATCCCTGGAGCTAAATTGTAGGTCTGGAACCCATATCTAGTTCTAACTCTGACCTTCCATGTGTACACTTGGTTGATGTTTCTGATGTCTATGTGGAGTTGTGATCCTAACCATAAGGATAGCTTGTAGCAGCCATTTATTTCTAATGTGTACTGTAAGCATTGGCTTTTGTCACAGAAGAAAAACATGCTGTAGAGTTCAGGTTTGATTCAGTCCTATTTAAACCCAGGGTTGGAGTCCCTGAGAGTATGTTTACACAGCAAAGAAAAAGCCATGCCTGGCCTATGCCAGCCAACTCAGGCTCTCAGAACTCGGCCTGTGGGGCGGTTTCATTGCTGTGGAGACTTCCAGGCTCGGACGGGAGCCTGGGCTCTAGGACCCTCCCACAGCTCAGGGCTTGTCTACATTACCCGCTGGATCGACAGGTAGTGATCGATCTTGCGGGGGTTGATTTATCTAGATTCATCTAGAAGCGATAAATTGACCACCAAGTGCTCTCCCATCGACTCCGGTACTCCTCCAGGGTGTGAGAGGCGCAGGCGGAGTTGATGGAGGAGCATCAGCCATCGACTTACCAAAGTGAAGACACTGCGGTAAGTAGATCTAAGTACGTCGACTTCAGCTACGTTATTCACATAGCTGAAGTCGCATAACTTAGATTGATTCTCCCCTCCCCCCATGTAGACCAGGCCTCAGGACCTTAGAGCCTGGGCTCCAGTCTGATCCTGGAAGTCTACACAGCAATGAAACAGCTCCACAGCCCCAGTCCCGAGTTGTCTGTCACAGGCCAGCCATGGCTTTTTCCTTGCTGTCTTGACATAACCTGAGAGCGTAGAGTCTCCTGGAAATGATAAGAGAGAGGGCTTTTCATCTGGTTGCTGAGAGAAGGGACATAAGATGTGAAAAGGTTCTAGTAAGTGCTCAATAACCCTGTGAAATATGTGGTCATGTCTGCTGACTGCACTCTCGCTAACAGCCATGACAGTGTGAAGGTTTTAGTTTCTATTCCATCTGCCCTATGAAGAAGACCTTTATCCTTAACCAAAATCTGAGGAAATGATCTTAGGGCACAAGGTTCTGTCTGACGGACTGCAATCCCATAATTTCTTGAGGTGCTGCCCCTCTTTCTTCTCTGTTCTAGCCATAGAAACAGATTTGGGTTTCTCTTGTGTGGACGATGTAAGGTGGGAGGGTGACTACACACAGCCCTTACCAACTGGGTGCACCTTCATGGGGAGGAATGAGCATTGTGTTCTGTGAGTGCAAGGGAAATGGGACAGGTTAGTGAGGAAAAATCCCTCAGATTTTGGGGCACGGAGCCCCACCGGCTTCCCAACCCATGAGCACTTGTAGTCCTGGGAAGAATAGCTGCTGCACCCTTTGTCGAAGTGTAGCAGTTGTCTTTGCTGAGAGTACTCCTTCAGTGCCACTGAAACAATTCTGCCTGTAACAGCATGCCGTCAACCACATATCCCCTCCGGTTGGCTGCAGAGACACTACATAGACAGTCGTCATAAACCTCCGCGAAGGCTCAAAGTTGTGGGTCGCTGCAGCTATCAGATCTAGAAGGCTTGGTTCTTGGGGCAAGCTTGCCAGAGCAGGACCTGAAGAGGAAAGGGGCTCCTAATGCACCATTTTAATTATATGAATTTCTGGCCATAGCGTCAAGTGCAGCCTCTGGCAAATGACAGAAAAAGAATTGGATCCGCAGAAGAAAAAGGTACCTGCTTGAACGAGTAAACCTGCCAATTGGAGTATTGGGTTGCTGTGTAATCACATTGCTTCCATCCAATCTCTCTGTTTAGGAATGTGACACCACTGGGTGCATGCTGAAGAGAAGGAGGCCAGTTACTGCTACTATCTGTGGGCTGAAGCAGTAAGTGAGACTAATAGCACCAGCTGTGTTCAGACAGAGTGTGGGCTGCTCCTGTGCAAACTCCCTTACACAGCTCTGCCAGTGCATCCCGCTCCTAAATCTGCACCATCCCTGCAGCATCCTGTAATGGGCCTCGCGATCAGTAAGCTGCCAAATGGGCTTTTTTTTTTTTTCCTTCACACTTAGGATATGTCTTCACTTACCGGAGGGTCCGGCAGCAGGCAATCGATGTTCTGGGATCGATCCCGGAAGTGCTCGCCGTCGACGCCGGTACTCCAGCTCGCCGAGAGGAGTAAGCGGCATCGATGGGGGGAGCCTTCCTGCTGCGTCTGGACCCGCGGTAAGTTCGGACTAAGGTACTTCAAATTCAGCTACGTTATTAACGTAGCTGAATTTGCGTACCTTAGTCCGAAGTGGGGGCTTAGTGGGGACCAGGCCTAAGGATGATGCCTCCAGCGTCTCTCTTCATTTATGAACTAATCGAGGATTTGAACCCAAGTCCTTGGAGATGTCCATGTTGAATTGTGGGGTGATTTTTATTGGGCTAATCTCTATTTTGATGCACAAGGCCTCAGATACCACTCTTCACGACCCACTCTGGGAAACAGCCTCCTGATTTAATTTGGATTGCTATTTTCCAAACAAGATGAATAGTCGCATTCTGTTGGCACTAAATATCTTGGCACTTGACATGTGAGAGCAGAACAGAAATCCGTGTCCATTAAAACTTGGATCTAGATTTAAAAAAAAAAAGGCAGTGTAGTATCTCTTTGCCACCTGCCTGAAAGAGAACTGGCAAATTTATTCATTCACCTGGCAGAATGTCCCATCTATTTATTTGTTGGTACTTTGCTTATGATTTATTCTCCCCTAATAAATAACATTCCTGTTATGCTCACTGAGTTGTTTCATTTTTTGGGAGATAGAAATCATTCATTTCCTGCCAATGAAAACTGATGAAACAATACATGACAATTGCAGCCGGCTGAGTTGGTGATTATGAGATTAATTATTGTCTGGGTGATGGCGCTTAGTAGTTTTAGGTTTCTAGCTATTTTAACATGGGGCAGAAGTCAACTCCTGATATGGCATCTTATGCTGAAATAAAGTTGTTAGAACTTAGAGGTGGAGTTTATACATGCACAAAGCTGAGCAGTTCTGTGAAGTGCTGAGAACCTTCACTTCCCACCGACTTCAACAGGATTTGCTGGTGCCCATATCTTTTAGGTTTGAGTCCCTATAGTTTGCCCCAACTGGGAGTGGCACTCAGTTTCTTCTTGGGCAGTTGGATGCTTTGTAAGGGGGACTCAAAACTAACATGATTGTAATGATTTAAAGTGGGGTTTTTGAGAGGTAAAGCTGGGTCTAGCGTAGAGCTGAGTGGATTTTTCAGTTCACTAGCAATTTCAAAAAGTAAAAATAATAATTTTGGTCAGGATGGAAATTTCTGAAATTTTTAGAAAATTGAAAGGTCAATCTTTTTTGTCTAGGGTCAAAGTAAACATTTTGTTTCAACAGAATCAAAATATTTTGTTTCAGTTTTGACCATTTTAAAACATTTTTGTGTTTTTAATATAATTCAAGGACATTTTGAAACAAAGGCATTGAAAAACTGCAACATCAAAATGTTTCATCTTGACAATGTCAAAATGAGACATCTTGATTTCTTTTTTGCAGAATTTGGGTTTGGTTTTTTTATATAAAGAATTTGGCAAATCTCTCTGTGTGTCTCTCTCTCTCTCTCTCTCTCTCTCGTTTTGTGGTTGACAAAACTGCATTTTTGCCCCCACCCTCTCCCCTGCAATAGGAAAAAAAGATTTAGGCCAAAAAATTCTCCCCACTCTAGTCTTATGTGCATGTATGGATGGCTCCTATAAGTTGAAGGAGGTTTAGCATTTAGCATCAAATGTGCTGCACTTTGTAGTCATCCTGAGCTCTTCTGGGAATTCCAGATTTGAGGTCAGTTGCCAATAAAATGGTTTCCTGCATGCATGAATCTCTCTAGTGACACTGACACTGTCCTTGTTCCCATGATTTGTAGCTGTTGCCATTATCAAATGTGCATAGTCTTCTGAGGACCATTGCGCCATGCATTGTAGAGTGAAATTCCTAGACCTGGCTCAATCCTGTGCACCCATGAATCTCTGGGGGTGTCCCTGTGAGTGATGCCAGGTATGGTCAAGCCATGCACCCCTTTGCACGTCAATGAAGAGATTGAGAGCATGATGTGCTGGAATTTTTTCTCCATCCTAGTGATATGGCCAAAGAGCTCACAATGCCAGTTTTGGATGTAGTGAGTGACTGGAGAAAGACTAGACCTCTGCAAGATTACAGGATGCATTTTGCACAAAGTCAAGCCTCTTTATGTTCAGGATTTGGTGCTGACAGTGGATATAGAATACCTTTTGTCTCTCCAAGTCTGCTTGTAAGAGGGTCCAGGTTTCTGACCCTTATATCTGTACAGGTACTACAGAGGTTGGATAGATCCTGAACATTGTCTCAGCACAGAGAGATTTTGCATCCATAGGTGAGAATGGACTTCATTCAGGAGGTGGTGAGACCTATTCATTGGAGGACATCTGGCTTGCTGGAACTCATTTGAACTCTTCTTGCTGCCTAGGTAGATGAACTTGCCAACACTCTCCATGGTGCCTGACCCACTGCATTGGTGGGGTTGGTGGCCCATCTCTGAGATTCTGGACTTTGGTCTTCTGCAATGAGATGTTCAACCCCATAGTGTGGTCAACATCTTGCAAACCTTGAAGGGCAGGGCTGAAATTCTCTGGATTCTCCACAAGCAAGGCAGAGTTGTCAGCATAGCCTTGGTTGGTGAACATTTCTTGTCCAATCTTGACTCTGACTTGTGGAGTGGAAAGTCCTAGTATCCAGTCAATAGCTCAACAGAGAAGTGCCAGGGCGAGATGCATCCCTGCTGCACATCGTCTGAGTTTGCTGGTGTTTCTGTGCCATCAAAGACCCAGTGAGGTGTCACTATGTAGCTGAGCTGAAAAGTTATAGTCCTGCAGGGTGGGGCAGTCCTCAGGTAACTTGGGCACCATGGAAGGCCCCATTGAAGATGAGGACTGAAATGTTTTTAAATTTGAGTCTCTATTTAAAGAGGAGCCAATTAAGAAAGTGGAGCACTAGGAAAATGTTCTCTCTGCACTCTGCTGCTGAGCAAATTATCTAAATAAGAATTGTAACTTTCTAAGATCAGCATATCCAGAAAATACTACACTTGAGCCCTGGAGGTCACAAACGTGTGGAACGGTATGTCTAAGTCTGATGATAGTAGTATTGGGTGATAGAGGGTCTGTGCCAGCCAGAGAGAAGGAAAAGGCCAATTTCATGGCCCTGACTATCTGCATATCCTGACGGTGCCTGGGTCAATAGATGGTGCAGATGGTTCTAACAATATAAGGATAAAAGTCTTCAGTGGAGGGTGATGTTACAGATGTCTTAGTCTTTCCCGGATGTAGCTCCAACCGGCTGATCTCAGTCAAGTCCCAGGAGATCAGGGAAATGATGCACATTGCATCTGATGTGAAGGTGATGAATAGCTGAGTGATGTCTACATATTGTGAGACAGCCTGGAGTAAAATGTCAGCGGTCTTCCCTATGGTTTCATACAAATGTTAAACAGGATGGCAGAAAGATTGGGTCCCTTTGGGTCTCCACTGGTGAGGGCTTTGGAGTTGGAGGAGCAAGCTCAGTGGTTTGATCATTGGCCTGCTAAACCCAGGGATGTGAGTTCAATCCTTGGAGGGACCATTTAGGGATTTGGGGCAAAAATCTGTCTGGAGATTGGTCCTGCTTTGAGCAGGGGGTTGGACTAGATGATCTTCTGAGGTCCCTTCCAACCCTGAGATTCTATGATTCTATGAAGTGCGCTCAGTGAGTTACAATGGGTGTCCTGAAAGCAACGATAGAATCCATATCAGAGTGATTCCTCTTAGGTTCTGCTACGTGAGTGATGTGGGACAGCAGGATTCTATGGTGAGCCCTGCTAGATATGCAAACAGGTCCAGCAGCATGGGTATGGGGTTATGGCTCTCTTCTGTGCTCAAGAGGAGATCATTTCCCAGTGCCATGATGGCTATCTCCTAAGAGGTCCAGCACAGCATCTAATCCAATGTTTTCTTTGTCATTGGTATGTTTGGCTGAGCCTTAAAAGACCATTTTTAATGGACACCAAAATTGTTAAGTCATGCTCCTAATCTTATGCCAATTACCCCTTTTTGAGTATACTTACTTGGGTCGCTAGTGTTAGTCACGTTCCATATAGTATGTGGCCACAAGTGTCAGGGGCTGGGGAGAGAGAGAAGGGTCTAATGCTTCATGGGAATGAGGAGAGAAGTTAATGAAATCTAGAATATTAGTTTGAGAGTGTCCATGCATGTAGAACTGGTGCCTTGAATTGTGTTTAGCTTTTGTAGAAACCAGGCAGTGCAACCAAAATCACCCTACTCAATATTATTGATGGTCAGAGATTTTATCATATGCCATCATTGTTCTTAAACTGACCATTAAAATGCTCTAAAAATATGTCAGGGATTTACAATGTCTTTTCTTCAATCTACATAACTGCAGACCAGAATATTATGAGCCATTTAGATACTACATTGTGCTACCGTTGTAGCTTGATGTATCAAAAATAATAATGAGGGCATTATGCTGGAGAGCCAGGATGTGAGCTGCATGCACCAGATGATAGAATAGGTTTGGTTAGTGAGACACTATTGATAATGCAATTATCTTTTTTACTGAATTGTATTTATTTACATGACAAGACCTGCCACACTTACTTTTACTGGCCAGCACCTGATAGAGGTAATGATACCAGACTAGAGAAAAGCCAACTTACAGCAATGCCTGGCATCAGAAAGGATCCGAGTCACTTCTCTCTTCCCCCAGGGAAATGTAGTAGCTTTAATTGGCATTCAGGAGGACTGGTTGATTTACCAATGGGGATGACATGCAAATTCTTTGTCAAAATAGGCATTTAGTCTGAGGTTTTCCCAGCCTCTGAGGGAATTTTGGTGCCCATTTAATTTTTTGAGCACCCAAATCTCTCAGATGGCTTTGAAAATCTTAGCCTGGCTGTAAAGTTAATAGAATCCAATTTGGGTCATGCCCTCACATGCGCATCTATCCGAAACAGGTCTAGTTTCAAACAAATCAATATATCCTGCAGGGCAAACCACTGAATAGTCACCCAATATAATAGTCTCACACTAGTTGTTTTATTCTCTGGCACTGCATTGTTACTGCCCGGATTACACATTGCAGAATCTTGAACTCATGCAGCGATATATTTTTTTCTAAGTAGTTTTCAGTGTCTGACCTTACAGGTAAAAGGGACACTGTCAAATTGAAATCTAGTCTATTAAAAAAAAAAAAAAAAGTAGTTTCACAAATTGCACCTGTCCCTGAGTCCCTCGGCCTATTTTGTGGGCTTGCAATCTATTTTTTCCATCTTTTTTTTTTTATTAAATGTTTTCCCCTCTGTTGTTAGGTGAAAGATCCATACCAACATCCAGGGATTCTAACAAACTAAGGCCCCAATTATTCAAATGGATCTTTGAGTGCAGACGCTGTTTCCGTGTGGAGTCTCATTGAAATCCATGGGGCTCCCTTGGCTGCAGGAATCTGCTCATGTGGACCAGATTGCAGGATTGGGACCTGAGTGTTTATGCAAGAGAAGCAGAGAAACTGACTATGCAAACTGCTGTCAAATGCTCAAAGAGACTGAATAGAGGGAGTAAAATAGCTTCACTCTCCTCTTCCTGTTGCAGTGATATTGAGCGTTACCTGTGACAATAGCAGGGTGCTAGGTGTTCAGGCAGAAGTGTGACTATTTTTAAGCTGCGCTTGTCCCTTTAAAGGCAAATGCTGTTGACACTGCTCGATATTGAACAATTTCTGCCCCATTTTTAAATGGCTCTGCCAAGAGCCAATCTAAATGTCTGGAGTGGCTTGTTTCTCTCAACAGCAGCCTCTCCTGCTAATCAAGGAGTCACTGATGTGCTCCAACAAAAGCAAGTTCCCTTATTCAGGAGCTCCCGTTTTCCTTGAATTGGAGAAGAGGCTGTTGAAGTAGAGGAGGATACAAAAATAATAGTATTGGGCAGCCCAGCTGAGATCAGGTTTACATTGTGCTAGGAAATGTACAAACATGGACTAAAACAGTCCCTTCCCCATGATGCATGTCAGCAAGACAAAAGGAGGGAGAAGCAGAGAGAGGAGAAATGACTTGCCCAAGGATATAAAACATGTCAGCAGAGGAGCCAGAAAATAGAGCTCAGGTCTCCTGACTTTCAGTCCAGTGCTCTCCTTGCTGTGTCATGCTGTCTTTTAATATACTGCAAGGCAAACCGCTAAAAGAATAATGTGGAAGGAAGAATAAAAGAAGAATGTTAAAGATACTAAAGTAGCAAGTGCCACAGAAACAATAAAGGTCTCTGGATTGAGATTGGGGCAGTAAAGGGGATGCATTATATCCTGGTGCGTGTCTATCACATCCAAGGCAAACTGAACATCCGTATTTTATGAACTACTCATAAGGAATCCAGCTCCCTTTCTAAGTCAGGAATCTCTTGAAAGGCCAGGGTATACTATTTCTCTCTTTCAGGTTTGTGTCAGTTTCATTATTAGTCATTGTGAGTAAAGCAATTTACTGAATAATAAAGCTACTGAGTAACAGATGAGTGTCACATTCATTTTGTGCTGATTCATTGTGTCGTATTGTTTCATCATTTGCAAGTATTTGGATGACCACTATGAATTTAGGGAAATTATTATGGAGTCCAAAAGTTTATAGATTTTAGCATGTTTCTATTCAGTTGAAAATACATTGTCCTCCAATCAGGTGAAAGAAATAATGCCGTGAGACTGAGATGACCAAGCGTGCAACATAGATGTGTACACAACACCAAATAATTTGTAAACAGCCCCTGGTCTGAAAACTTTGTAGACAATTACTTATGAACACTGGGACAGGATCTGCCAGGGACAATTTGGGGTGATTATGTGGTCACCACCAAAGAACAGACGCTTCAGCCACATACTTTGTATGAACATCCCCGTTCGTTGCAACTCCTGCTTCCCAGTGTTTATAACTTGGTAGTACACAAGTTACTTCTGAAACTTGACATCCCATAATATATATGCCTTAATTCTCTGCTGTGTTAGTCCAGTTTTGTGACTGCTTAATGCCACTGAACTCAATAAGATCACACTCATAAAAAACTGCAGCAAGGCAATGGAGAATCAATCGATAGTATACACTGTATAGTTTTTGTTTATCAGTACTTTGACCTTGGTTCCTGGAGACTTTAAAGGAAAGTCTATATTTAAAATACTGTTGGACATTAGGAGACTAGAGAGAATAAGATAAAAGAGCTCTGTAATGCCAAATAACTTATTTCACAGTCTAATTTTATACAAAGAACAATATAGATTGTCTCAGGAAGACAAAAACCAACAACTAATAAGTGCAAAATTTGGGATTTGCTAGAACTAACTTGACTGTATATGTCTAATAATCAGAATTGTACCCAAATCCTCTGTCATAGGAAAACATGTGCATGGTTTCTTATCATTGCATGTATCACAGCTGGGTTGAAAAATCCTTTGCTGACCAGTTCTGATGTTTAGGTCACATAGTTCACGTGTTTGGCAATGAGTACTGTTCCCTACAGTACATTTAGAACTGCTTTGTGCAGTCTGATTTTAAATGTCCTATGTGATGGGATTCCAGAATTTCCCTTGGGAGATTCTTTCTTACTGGGTACACAAAACAGTAATCTGTCCTGGAAAGGAAGATAGTTTTTTGTGATTGGTGGTAACAAGCTTTCAACAAACAAAGGCAGAACACTGTGCAAGCCAGAATAAAACACACTGAAGGTCAAATTGTGGCTGACACCTGGGTAAGTATATAAAGGAACCTTGTGCTGCTGCAGGACTGCCAATCACAGTGGTATTCCCTGAGCTTTCGGAGGAGGAGTGGAGCACATGCTGCATTTTCTGGCTCCTCTCTCTTCCGTGACATGAGACAGTAGAGGGTGGTGCAAGTCCACAACCAGCTTTTAGTTCTTAAGGGCCAATTCGGATAATGCATCAAAGCCTGCAACCCCAGCCAGATCAAGCTGAAATGCTGGTATGGTGTTTATTGCTTAGGCTTCTGTGGTGTGGGGTCTGAGCTGCTTCATGCAAAATGAGAGCTCTGTGGTGAAAATAACTTGAGCCTGTGGAGGATCAGAATATCTCCCCCCTTTATCACAGTACAGTACAAGTTGCAGGACATCACAAGTTTTCTCCTCCTCCTGTTCAACAGAAAACCTCCTTTCACAAAGCCCCAATTCCAGACCCATCACCTGTTCCCCTTGTTCTTTGGTGGGATAGAACCTCCCTTCCCCAGCCGACACAATAGAACATAGGGGAGAAGATTGGTGTGCCCATGAACACCCAGTAACACAGATAATTGTCCCAAGTGTATCTGAACCGACCATTTTGTTAAACTGGGCTGGAAGTCTTCTCAGAATGTAATAACTTCTCTCACGGTGATTCTGCACTGCTGATTCCAAATGGAACTAGGAAGCCCCCAAGGCCCAGATCCTCAAATATATTTAGGCATCACAAGCACACACAAAAAGAGAACTTTTTCAGATCTCAAATGTGTGTTTCAAATTTATTCTGAATGTCTGAAGAAGGCCCACAGTAGCTCTTATTCATTAAAACTACTTAGCAATACCTTTTATACAGGATAACGCTTTTTCATCTTGACACGTTAATTATTTTATCTGCATTTGTAGGCACATGCATGGTACCATACAATGTCCTTTGATAAATAATAGCTGCCTGTCTGTTCCTTTTGCTTCAGAAAGATGGCAATAGTCTCATTTGTTACTTTGTGTTTTGTTTACTGTAGGTAGTTATTTAAGCAACAGCAAAGAGTAGGGAAAATGCCCTTCACTGACTTATCTAGTGTTTTTTGCTGCCTCTGGCAAAGCGGAAGTAATCAGTGGAATGGATTCCAACACTCGTATGTTATGTTTGTATATCAGGGTCCTAGGGTGGGAAGCTTATGGTGCATTTAATGGCAAAGCTATTTCATTTTGCCAGCTCTTTTGTTAGTTGTTAGACAGGAACAACAGGCATGAGGAGTGTCTCAATCTGATTCTGTATGGGAGAAACCACTGAATTTTTTTAGAAAGGGGAAGAAGGAATTGCTTTAGGTTTAGCATATAGTTCAGTAACACAGAAAATCTGGAGCTATATTAGAATCAAGCTTAGAATGTCATGTCATGTTTCTTCCCTTTTCACGTTTACTAGTTATACAAATATTTTGCACCGTCATATTACTTCTATTGGTTTTTATTGGTGTTGAGCTCAGGTAGCACTGAGGAGCCTGAGTCATGGACTCAGCACACCCCATTGTCCTAGGTGTGCTGTACAGACACATTATTTCTGATTATACAAAGGGCCAAATTAATCCCTGGTGCAGGCAGGTGAAACTACTGAAACCCGTGATATTCGCAATGAAATCTGAGTTGCAGTCATTCACCATAGCAGAATTTAGTTCTTAATTAACACACTTCCTATATAGCTGTGCTGATTTTAGTAATTCAAATAGGCATGTCACTTGCTTTGCTGGTGGTTCTCCTAAATCCAGTGCCTACTTCTATGGGAAGTGAAGATTAAAAGTAGATGGTGGGGCTTGACAATCTGTGTCTCTGTGCCTTGTGTAGTCATTTAGACCAATTCAAAGAGAATGTACGATGGTACCATTCTGATTGGGAAGCATTTTATACCCACTTTGCACTGGGGTAAATATCTTCACAAGGTGCAGGGTAACAGAGAATCAGGCCCAGGAACTGAAATATTTTGCTTCGTCATCCAAAGGCCTAATCCAACACCAACTGATATCAATGAGTCCTTCTAATGACTTCTATCAGCATTGGGTTGGGCCTTAAAACCTCCTCTGTTTCTAATCTCTAAAATATCTATTTACCTGAACTATGTTCTACAGAAAGCTGCTATTTCTTATGTACCATATGAAAAATGATCTGGGATTTTGTGGCCTCACAATATAATTGTCATAGAAATGGTATAATTGACCATGAGAAAATAAATCACTTTGTCACTAGGTCAGCAGTGACT
Source organism: Trachemys scripta elegans (assembly GCF_013100865.1). Lineage (NCBI taxonomy): Eukaryota > Metazoa > Chordata > Testudines > Emydidae > Trachemys > Trachemys scripta. The sequence goes on along the minus strand of NC_048303.1, from coordinate 113,377,796 downwards.
GAATTTTGTTTGGTGAGATTCTTTGGTGTCCTCCTACATCAAATGAGTTTTGCAGATCCAGATCCTGGATTCCACATCACCAAAACAACCACCATAATGGCACCTTGGATGATAGTCTCAGCAAGGAAACCAAGGACCGTCCTCTGCACTCCCTCACTAGCGCAAATCACATGCGTTCCCCGGGCTCTTCTAATGGGGATCAGAGCACGTGGTATCTGAACTAACTCTTTGGGTCATGGTTTAAATATACTGGCATGTCAATGTGTGGAAACTTGAATTACTTCTTGTGTACCTCTTCAGTGGACAGAGAACTTCACTGTTCCAGGATTGTCAAGTTTTCTATTATAGATGCTCGAAAAATTGCAGTTTTCCAAAATACCCTTCCCCAAAATGGAATGAGCTTTCCCAAACTCTCTTCCATCTACCTGTCCAAAGCATTGACTCAGTAACTCACCTCCTGAATGTTATGGATAGTTAGGAAGTAAAATTTACTTTAGAAGCACTTTTGTTTGAGATCTCCTTATCTCTCCCAAATTAAACATAGCCAGTGCTCATATTTTTGGACCATTACCAATTTATATGTCAGAATTGCATCTTACCAGACCCTGTACAACAAATATTTCCTCATTGAGTTTTACTGCAGCGATGCTTCATTCTGTACTCTCTTTCATTGCCTTCTGGGAACTCGAGCTATAAATTTAATGCCAAAACTATTCCATTTTTTTCCTGCTTCCTTGGCTTTGCTACCTACTCCCACTGCACACAGACGGTCCAATGGTCTCATGTCATTATTCATCATGTTACTTGTCTAATTTAGAGAATGAGCTCTTGTCTGCTCATAAATAATAGAACTTCCCATTTGGTGGGTGTGGTTAAGCTAAATAAGCAGAGGCTGGAACTATACGCCAGAAGTTAGAGATTCTCCCCAAGATTTAATATCAGTCTTCAGAGAGGGGAGATACCTTTAATGCTGACTCTAACTTAATAAGCATTAAATGCTACATTATTTGACTTTGACAATTTGCTGAGATGGTCAGCAGCGGGGAAAAAGAGCAGATTAATGCTGACTAGAGCTAGTATCAGAAATGCATCCTGTGTGGTCATAAATATAGTCCGTTGAGTTATTCATCATAAATAATAGTCAATGACGATTTCATCCTTTTTACTGGTCACAAGTGACTCACAAACTCATCTCAGACCTCAATCCTGTGCTGTGATCGCAGTGGATAAGCTGCTGTGCCTGTATGAAGCCCCATTGACTTCATGGGAGAGGAGCATTAATTACTGTCCGTGTGCTGATTATTGATAAATATTTGTCAGATAGCCCACGGTACCTTATGGGTAATTCATTAATTGTTAACTCTATTTCCTGTATATTCAAGGTGTGCAATTTGTTACCAAAATCAGATGGCATTGTTTCTACTTCTGGATTGGATTATTGGAATTCTTTAGCAGCAGTCAGTTTAAATTTGGCCCAAAATTTAAACAAAAATATTTTTAAATAAAATTTGAGATCAGTCAATATTTCCACATTAAAAACATAATTCCAGTGAAAATAGTTTATAGACACATGTTTCTTCCCTTGGTGTTTTTGAAATCCAAACATAACATTAAGAATCTGAAAATGAAATGGCCAAACAGCAAAATTTGTCATGTTGTTGATCCTGTTTTTTGTCTGATTGGGTCTATTCAGTAAGCAGCAGTTTTGCATATAAGAAATTATTTCAGTCAGATCTTTGTATAGTGAATATAACCAATCAAAATATTTTTTACAGAAAAAAATTCTTGTCAAAAATAGTTCTAGTAGAAAAGTTCCTTTTTGATATTTATTTTGATTTTTTTGTCTTAGGGAAATTGTTTCTAATTTAAAATTTTCATTTAATTTCATTTCAATATTTGGAAACTGATTACTGTCCCCTTCCCCCATTCCCCTTTTGTTCCGTTTTGTCTCTGAATGGTAGAGAATGAACACACACACACATTTTGCATTTATGTCCACGTTTCCCCCCACACTCTAACTTTTCAAAAACTTCTCCAGAGGTGGAAAAGTTACAGAGAAACAAAAGGAAAAAAATGCAATGGTGGTCAAAGATGTGTGGATGTGAGAAAAAAAATCCAACTTTTTTCAGTTTTTTAGAAAGCTGAAATTGAATTAAAAAAAAGTTTGGTTAGTTTTGAAACTTTCCAAGGAGAAGAACATTTAAAGAAAAATATGAAATACTTTACTGTATTCTTTCATTTGATCATGTGGCTTAGAGACAATGAGACTGAGTTGTTGGCCCAGTTACTGTTACCAATTTGATCAATTTCAGATCCAGATTTGCTCTGAGACAAAGCACTGATTTTACAAGGCAACATTTTGCATGCTTTGTGGTCCTTATTGTGCTTACACATCTCAGTATGTGTACTTTGCATGCCTGGTGGGTCACATACACAGCTAAACAATTTCTGATCATGAGCACGAGTGCTTTAACTTTGTATATACTATGTGTGTATTATACAAACGTGGGCACAAGTAACCAATTTTAAATTGATCTGGTGACCTTTCTCTCCAACTGGGAACCTATGTGAAGACTTGGTCTGTTGCAGATGGAGTTGCTGCAACTCAGGCTCTTGAGTAGGACGTTGCTTCCTCTAAAACATTGTCTGTGTTGTATTACAGATTCTTATCCATTCTCTGGACGTGCACATTTGTGACACATTTTGCCTGTGTGTCTCTGTTTCCCACAGGCTCTCCCTTTGTTTACTGGTTTATAGCCTGCGTGCTTGTGTGAATTAGATATTTTGCATGGAATCCTGGTGAAGTCAATGTGATTATACCATTCTAACTATCAGTGGAGCCAGGATTTAACCCTTTCTTGATTTTGAAGCTGCCTGGAATTATGGTGAGGCTTTGCTACTCTGTATACTGTGTCCTCTGTAGCAGCATTGCCAATTTAGGCAATGTTATCACAAGACGCACAATATTTTGTCATGTTCTTAAATCCTCAGCCCCTGGAGTCATGTGATTGTATGAGAATCTCCGCTTTCATTTAAGTAAATTTCTAGCTATCATGGCAGGCTTGAAAATATGAACCCTAAAAGTTCAAAACCCAGAAGGTAAATAAAAAGAACCCCATGTTTATTATTTTTAAGAAGTCTCTCATGATTTTTAGTGGCCTGGCTTATGGCTTTTGAATGTTTGAAATTGACAATATGGCTGTAGATATAGATTTTTAGCTGGACTTATGCTATTTCTTGTGTTCTAGCAATGTTTCATTCAAGCGCCCTCCCTGAGTAATCAACTTTTTACAGACTTCTGGTGAATTTGTGTCAAACTCTACTCTGTCCTGAATCATGTTCTCCATGTCAGTAAAATCCATAGCCTTTACCCAACAACTTTAAGTATGACACAAACTATTTGATGGGTTTGTTCACACCTAGTAATTTGTTATGAAATTTATAATGTGTACACAATGGGTACATTTCTGAGATGATCTATTCATGCAGCCTATTGTAAAATGACCCCGTTCCCCTCGCTAGAAGGATCTGCAGAAAACATGAGTTGAAACACTGTTTCCTGGCTCATCTATAGGCTATTTCCCAAGCAGGGGACAATCCTACCATTTATTTGCTAGTGTATATTATTGGAGTATGGAAGATGATTCTGATGGTGAATGTATAATATAGGCAACCGTCGATCCACTGGATCATGGTGTACACATCAGAGGTCTAGTCAGGTGCCTTCTGAATCTGTTTACGGCTGACAAGCTCAGTGTGAGAGTGATACAGCTTGTTACAAATTTCACAGATCCAAGTTTTGTCTGCATTAGAATCCAAGTTTACACACGCTGCTTTGCTTTCTTCTTTCTCACTTTGCTTCCATCCTCTGGATCAAGGCAGCTTCATGTTGAGCTACACCCGGTGCCAGATATTTCCTCCAGATTGGATGGGATTCTGTGCGCTCCTCCCAGCTTTCTACATTGATGTGAAATGACTGAATAGCATTTTTGCACACATCGTAGTATCACCATGAAGGGGTGCTGAATGAAAGGCAGCCTAAATCAGCTCCATGGTAGTGGATCAGTTTAAACAGAGGTGTCTACATGTACAACACCAATGGGCCAGCACAGAGGATTTTTCTCCAACTGTGATTCAGGATTTAATGCTTTGGCAGCAATCCTGTCAATGTAGATAACGGCCGTTTGCTTTAAAACATTTGGTGGACAGAGTAAGACAAACAGTTTGTGCAGAGCATGTAATTTCCCTATCTTTGCAAACTGCTCACCAATCCACATCTGGCACTATTATACGTAGAGGAGAGATTGGCAGATGAAATAGTTATTTCTTAGCAGAAGTGATTGTTTTCTATAATGCACAGGGGGCTTTGTTGATTAATTATGTTTCTATGGTAACGTTTCACGTTATCAGGGACAAGTTTGGTTGAAGCAAAGGAATTAGTAAGACTGCAATGAAGCAGTTTAATAATTAAAGAGATTGGTTCATATATGGGGCAGGGGGAGAAAAAAGATAAAGTTAAATCACTACCTAGTTTTCTTCAGAGTCTGATTTTTGTAGTGCTTGAATATAAGTAAGGTGAGTGGACCGGAGCTGGTTTTAACATTTTTGGGCAAGCATCTGAAATAATTTTGTGCCATTCCCCACTGGCAGCATAATAGATTCCTGTTCCATTATCGCCCCATTATGTACACTGTTGGCACAATTGTAATTCTGCCCTCAGCAAGGTTATGATGTTACTGTGTGCGTACTTTTAATCCAAAAGCCTATCATTACTACTTCAGCAAATCTGAGGGTAGGCTTTAGTGTTGTCTGCCTGCGTGTGACTTTGAGAAACTGGACATGTGGAAAGTGGGTGGTTGTGTATTGTAAATGAAAGGCTGTTTGTTGAGGGGGAAAGAAGTCGGTGAGTGCATTTGGATGTTAAGATATTTGAGCAGTAACAGGCATGTGAAATTAAGTAGGTCGTCTTGACATCTTAATGGGTGATTTCTCGGATATTCAGTGATTGTACTGAAAGAAAATACCTGAGCAAACTTCACTATAAATCAGTGACCCATTTTTGGAGGTATGATTTCCTTGGTTTAAGGTGTGGGGAAGTGTAGAAGGTGTTGAGTGAAGGACAGAGAGGAGTGTGTTTTGGATGAGGGGGAGACAGTGTAAATAGGGAGGGCAGAAAGAATTGCTGGGTGTGTGTGGTTGGGGAGTTGTGGAGGTTTATTGATTGGCGTGGGGGAGGCAATGGGAGGACTGGGTGGGCTGCAGGAGGCTAGGTACAGCAACGGGTGATGGATGGAGAAGAGGGATTGTAGGGTCTCAGAGTCAGTGGGGGCATGGTGCTGGTAGAGTGGCAAGGAAGGGGTATGTGGAGACAGGGAAGAGGAAAGTAGGGATTGCAGTTTAGGTGAGGGGTTGTTGGGTAAGAGGAAGCAGCTAGGCTAAGAGATGATGGCTGGGGACATGAGGGGAAGTGGAGGTGTGTGCTGGTGGACGTGGGCAGTGTTGGTGAGGGGAAGCAGTGGAGGTATAGGAAGGGGAGTGTCATTTGTGGGGGTGGACAAGGACTGTGTGGCCTTGGTAATGGAAACCTCACTGTTTAGTGTGCCGTGTGGAATTAACACATGACGAAGGTCTGAGCGGCTCCTGCCAAAAATAAGCTCCACTCCCTAATGGGGGAGAAGCCAAGAACAGCAAGGAAGAGTCAAGGAACAGGAGCATCATATCTAGTGCTCCAGTCTTCCCTCCCATGCTGATCATTTCCAGTGAGTTGATGTTGCCAGAGAACAATTGCTGTTTGTGATGCCTGCTCTGTCAGTGTGATTTGTACAGAAGTCGTCCTGCTCAGGGAGCCACATAGTTGGGCTGAGGTCGGGGGTGGGGGATGGATATGAGGAGAGAGAGGGAGACCCTAGGTCAGTAATTGCTATCCTATATGAGAATTTCAGGCTGTCCCCTTCCCTGTACATCTGCAAGGCCTGCGCACATAAATGAATGATGAACTGTAATTATTAAATCCCATGGTAATTTTCAGAAAACCGTTGCCTTTCTATGTTTGTTTGGGTTGGAAGGAATTGTATTTCTGCCCCATGACGTTCTCTCAAGGACCGAACCCTCGTGACTCCAGAATTAGCTTTGTTCCTCAGCCAGATCTGCTGTTTCCTGCAGGCCCACTTCTTTTGAGTCAATCTCTTCTTCTGAACAAGAACCCATTGGAAAATTCAAGCTGCTTTCTTGCTACCACCATGCACAAATTAGTGGTGTGTAACTCCTCCTTGACTGCATTAGAACCAGTTTCAGTGTCATTTCCTGATTTTTTTCTTCACCTCCACTTCCTCTAATTCATATAGTATATAATAATGTCTGATTATGGTGACAAAGTTCCTCCTCTATCTTGCTGGGTCTGCGCTTATTGGAGGATTTTCTTGCCTCAGAGATTCACCATGTGGGTTGGGGAACAGCCCAGAGACCTTCCCCTTTGGAAGAACCCACAGTTCAGGTCAATTGGGAGGTTTGGGGGGAACCCGGGCCCACCCTCTACTCCGGGTTCCAGCCCAGGGCTCTGTGGACTGCAGCTGTCTATAGTGCCTCCTGTAACAGCTGCATGACAGCTACAGCTCCCTGGGCTATTTCCCCATGGCCTCCTCCAAACACCTTCCTTATTCTCACCACAGGACCTTCCTCCTGGTGTCTGATAACGCTTGTGCTCCTCAGTCCTGCAGCAGCACACCCTCTCACTCTCAGCTCCTTGCACCTCTTGCTCCCAGCTCCTCACACTCCCACCACAAACTGAAGTGAGCTCCTTTTAAAACCCAGGTGCCCTGATTAGCCTGCCTTAATTGATTCTAGCAGCTTCTTCTTAATTGGCTCCAGGTATCCTAATTAGCCTGCCTGCCTTAACTGGTTCTAGCAGGTTCCAGATTACTCTAGTCAGCCCCTGCTCTGGTCACTCAGGGAACAGAAAACTACTCATCCAGTGACCAGGATATTTGCCCTCTACCAGATTCCTGTACCCCACTGGTCTGGGTCTGTCACATTAGGTAAGGGGAAAAAAACAACTTTCAGCCAACCTTCTCTTCTCTCCCAACCTTCAACCAACTGTAAAAGAACCCATGCTACTAAATCCAATGGCCTTGGCTCTATATGAGAGGAATGATGGTTTTAAAGCAATGGACTGGGTTAAGTTACGACTGACTCTGTGTGACTGGGGATCAATTTTATAGTCTCTGTGCCTCAATTGTCCATCTGTAAAATGGGGCTAAGATTTCTTGTGTTTCACACCTTCTCAGTCTTGTCTATTTGGATTGTAAATTCTTTGGAATAGGTTGTTTGCACAGCACCTAATACAATTGGGGCCCTGATGACAATGATATTGGTCCTAGATGGAAATGGAAGAATTATCAATAATACCGAAAAGTCAGAAGTGTTCAATAAATAATTGTGTTATGCATTTGTGTGTGTGTGTGTGGGGGGGGGAACAGATGATGCAGTTTCATGATATGGTGGTGATAACTCTTTCCATTGCACTAGTATCTCTGGAGGATGACAAACAGAAGCTACTAGAGTTGGACATTTTTTAATCAGCAGGTACAGATCGCTTGCATCCAAGAGTTTTAAAAAAGCTGGCTCAGGAGTTGCCTAGACCATTAATGTTGATTTTCAGTAAGTCTTAGAGCACTGGGGAAGTTTCAGAAGACAGGAAGGAAGCTAATGTTGTGCCATTTTTTTTAAAAAAGTGTAAATGGGAAGATGCAATTAATTATGGGCTTGTCAGCCTGATATTGATCCTGGGCAAGAAGTGGCTCATATGGTGTTCAATTAATAAAAAAAAAAAAATGAAAGGAGGGTAATGTAATACAAACCTACCTGGGTTTATGGAAAATAGATCATATTAAACTAACTTGCTATCTTTTTTGATGAGATTACAAGTTTGGTACATAAAGAAAATAGCTGTGGACATACTATACTTAGACTTCTGTAAGGTGTTAGACTTGGTATCACATATTTCTGATTAAAATAACTAGAAAGATATAAAATTAACATGAGAGTTAAGGTGGGTGAGGTAATATCTTTTACTGGGCCAACTTCTGTTGGCAAGAGACAGGCTTTCAAGCCACACGGAACTCTTCCGCCGGTCTCGGAAAAGTACTCCTCATGTCACAGCAAAATGGGAGGTGGAACGGATTGTTTAGCATAAGTCGTTAGCACCTACTGTAAGGGACCATTCAAGATAGAGTGGCCCATTAATGCTAAACAATCTGTTCCATGTTGCATTTTGCTGTGATGTTAGGAGTACCTTTCCCAGACCTGAAGAAGAGCTCTGTGTAGCTTGCAAGCCTCACCCACCTTGTCTCTCTAGTGTTCTGGGACCGACATGGCTTCAGCTCCACTGCACACATAAAATTAACATGGTACACATTAAATTGATTTAAAAACTGGTTAACGGATAGGTCTCAAAATGTGCTTGTAAAGGGGAAATCATCAAGCAGGTGTGTTTCCAATGATATCCCACAGAGAGAGGTTCTTGGCTCTACTCTATTTAACATTTTTATCGATGACCTGGGGAGTGGTAAATAAGGAAGAGAACAGCTCACTGATTCAAAGTGATCTGGATCACTTGGTTAAGTAGGTGCAAGCAAACACTATATGTTTTAATATGGCTAAATGTAAACATCAAGGAGGTATCTGAACCTCTAGCTATTATCTTTAGAAAATCATGGGAGACGGGAGAGATTCCAGAAGACTGGAAAAGGGCAAAGATAGTGCCCATCTATAAAAAGGGAAATAAAAACAACCCAGGAAACTACAGACCAGTTAGTTTAACTTCTGTGCCAGGGAAGATAATGGAACAAGTAATTAAGGAAATCATCTGCAAACTCTTGGAAGGTGGTAAGGTGATAGGGAACAGCCAGCATGGATTTGTAAAGAACAAATCATGTCAAACGAATCTGATAGCTTTCTTTGATAGGATAACGAATCTTGTGGATAAGGGAGAAGCTGTGGATGCGGTATACCTAGACTTTAGTAAGGCATTTGATATGGTCTCGCATGATATTCTTATCGATAAACTAGGCAAATACAATTTAGATGGGGCTACTATAAGGTGGGTGCATAACTGGCTGGATAACCATACTCAGAGAGTTGTTATTAATGGTCCCAATCCTGCTGGAAAGGCATAACGAGTGGGGTTCCGCAGGGGTCTGTTTTAGGACCGGCTCTGTTCAATATCTTCATCAACGACTTAGATATTGGCATAGAAAGTACGCTTATTAAGTTTGCGGATGATACCAAACTGGGAGGGATTGCAACTGCTTTGGAGCACAGGGTCATAATTCAAAATGATCTGGACAAATTGGAGAAATGGTCTGAGTTAAACAGGATGAAGTTTAACACAGACAAATGCAAAGTGCTCCACTTAGGAAGAAAAACTCAGTTTCACACATACAGAATGGGAAGAGACTGTCTAGGAAGGAGTATGGCAGAAAGGGATCTAGGGGTTATAGTGGACCACAAGCTAAATATGAATCAACAGTGTGATGCTGTTGCAAAAAAAGCAAACATGATTCTGGGATGTATTAACAGGTGTGTTGTGAGCAAGACATGAGAAGTCATTATTCCGCTCTACTCTGCTCTCGTTAGGCCTCAGCTGGAGTATTGTGTCCAGTTCTGGGCACCACATTTCAAGAAAGATGTGGAGAAATTGGAGAGGGTCCAGAGAAGAGCAACAAGAATGATTAAAGGTCTTGAGAACATGACCTATGAAGGAAGGCTGAAAGAATTGGGTTTGTTTTGTTTGGAAAAGAGAAGACTGAGAGGGGACATGATAGCAGTTTTCAGGTATCTAAAAGGGTGTCATAAGGAGGAGGGAGAAAACTTGTTGACCTTAGCCTCTAAGGATAGAACAAGAAGCAATGGGTTTAAACTGCAGCAAGGGAAGTCTAGGTTGGACATTAGGAAAAAGTTCCTAACTGTCAGGGTGATTAAACACTGGAATAAATTGTTTAGGGAGGTTGTGGAATCTCCATCTCTGGAGATATTTAAGAGTAGGTTAGATAAATGTCTATCAGGGATGGTCTAGACAGTATTTGGTCCTGCCATGCGGGCAGGGGACTGGACTCGATGACCTCTCGAGGTCCCTTCCAGTCCTAGAATCTATGAATCTAGGAACCAAGAATGTAGACCATACTTACAGGCTGGGGGACTCTATCCTGGGAAGAATTGACTCTGAAAAAAGATTTGTGGATTGTGGTAGATAATCAGGTGATAATCAGATAATAGGCTTCCGATGCAACGCTGGGGCCAAAGGAGCTAAGGCAATCCTGGGGTGCATAAACTGGAATCTCAGGTAAAAGAGGAGATGTTATTTTACCTCTATATTTGGTGCGCCTGCTTCTGGAATACTGTGTCCAGTTCTGTCGCCACAACTCAAGAAGGATGTTGATAAATTGGAGAGGGTTCAGAAAAGAGCCATGAGAATGATTAAAGGATTGGAAAACATGCCTGATAGACTCACGGAGCCCAATCTATTTAGCTTAACAAAGGGAAGGTTAAGGGGTCACTTGATTACAGTCTCTAAGTATTTACATGGAGTTCAAACATGTAATAATGAACTCTTCAGTCTATGAGAGAAGGTATAGCACGATCCAATGGCTAGAAGTTGAAGCTAGACAAACTCAGACTGGAATAAGGCATACATTTGTAACAGTGAGAGTAATTAACCTCTTACTAAGGGTTGTGGTTAGTGATGGAGAATCTACAATTTTTAAACCAAGATTGGGTGGGTTTTTTTCTAAAAGAGATGCTCTAGGAATTATTTTGAAGAAGTTTTATGGCCTGTGGTTTACAAGAAATCAGAGTAGATGATCACAGTGGTCCCTTCTGGCCTTTTATTCTCTGAATCACACCTGGAAACCTATGAGCTACTGTAATACAAATAATAACAAATGGAAATTTCAAGACCATTTTGAATGGAGCTGAAAGTCCCCAAAATATAACCCTATCACATCCCTATAGGAGTTCATGCTTTCTTTAAATTAACTAACTGGGTTGAGTTTTAAATCCTCCCAGTGCTATTGCAAAGGCTGAACATAAAACCCAGCTGCCCTTCTCCCCAAGTATTATCATCTTCCAGTCAATACATTAATCTGCTTATCCTAGGAGTGATATGTAACAGGAATTTCCCCCCATTGAAATGTAATGAACTCCTAATCATGTACTATTATCTTAACGTAACTTGCTGCACTTGTAGAATTTATATTATTTACTCAATAGTTCAATATTTTTTAAATGTCACACTGGGAAAGGGCCTGCATGGCTCGCTATCTCAGCAAACTCTCTATTCCAGATGTTATCAAATTTAAATGAAGGCCTAATCTAGAAAGACAGGCTCATGGGGCTGGCTTGCAATCCTTTTCTAGTGGCTACCGTTGAGCAGAAAACTGTCTAAAAAATAGAACACCCACCAGAAAACAGATCAAGGCCCAAGAAAATAATCACTTCCCTTGATCTGCTGGCAATGCTCCTACTAATGCAGCCCAATAACACTGACAGCTTTGACATATGTTCCATTTCCACTGGGAAACCTACTGTGTCGTTGGCAGGGTTTGGATTCCATGTTACACCTTGGGATGTTATGGAATATAACAGCATAGCCTATGGGCTGTGTTCTACAGGAGGTCAGACTAGATGATCACAGTGGTCCCTTCTGGCCTTAGAATCTATGAACCACCAAAGCTGTTACATCCCAAATATTTGTCCTTTCAATTATTTATATACCTCCCATAGGCAAACCCAGATATTCTATTAGTTGTGCTGAAATATTGTGTTGTGCTAGACAGCAGTTCGATTCAGTCCATTCTCAGCCATGGTATTATGTCACAGTGCTCAGTTTTGTTCATTCGGATGTGGTGAGAAAGGCAGATCCCTGAGATTGCCTATGTAGACTCCATGCAGATCAGCCAGCTTGGGGTTTATTGAAGTGGCACTTTCTCCCAGTTGAGCTAAGCAAGAAATTATAGGAACATGTTACATAAATGAGAAGCTGTTCCTTAATTGCATAGAGAAAATATCAGTTTTAATGACCTTGGCAAGAGTTATTGTATTAATAAAAAATTAAGCATCATGAAATTACTTTTACACGTTACCTTATTATGAGTAAATTTATTTTTTTTATATGATGCAGCTTTTAGTGGGTATATGAAATGGAATTTGAGACTTAATAATTGAAATGCTTCATTTAAAAACATTGTAGTGGTAATGGCAATTGCTACTGATTTAGTTTCTTTAAAACTGCTGCAACTATCACAACACAAGTGTGACATATTATTATTAGGCACTCAGTGTAATGTTTTTCCAATTAGGCTCACAAATATAATCTAGGTCATACTCCAATACACTTGATGCAAAAGCACCCTAAAACTCAATCAAAGCATTAAAAATGTAGTGAAAAGGAAAACTTTTAATTTTACTTTTGAGAAATCCTACCCAGGTAACGCATAATATAACAAAACATCAGCTATGAGACAGAAAAAAAACAAATGATCATTTGGACTTAAACAGTGGCTTTAACTGGGGGCTTTTCCAGCATTTCACAAAGTTGGCTGCTTTTATTATCCCCACTTTACAGGTGGGGAAACTGAGGCAAAGTGTCTGTGTACATAACAAGTTACTGTGCTGCAAACCAGGGCATGAATCTATGGTGCACAAGCTTGCCCTCCCATAATGTACTGTGCAGAGACTGCTGCAACACACTGAAAATCCAGGAGTGCAGCTTGGTGCACTGCGCTGTCAAACAGTACTCCATCAAACCGCACTCTGGGACTTTAACTGCTGTGGTGTTCACACAGGGTGTTGTGCAGTAGGCCGGTGTACTGCAGAGTCACACCCTGACTTGCCATACAGCAATTTGCTGTTTGTAGACCAGTTGTAAATCTTGTCTCCAAGATCAAACAGTGAGTCACCTGCAAACTTGAGAATCAAATCCATGTCTTCTGACTCCCCGTCCCATGCTCTAACCATTGCTTCCCTTCATCATGTTAGGCTTGGTGCTTTTTTTAGCACCTAGCCCTGAACAAAGGGAACAGTACAACTGTGCTGCCCCAGGAGGAGCCTTGGGAATAATGGTGACTTGGCCACAGTTCTTCCCCCATCTTGAGGACAAAGCTAGCTCATCCATTTTCATTGAGCAGCTTATACCCTGCAGTGTAGCCAGCCAGCTGCTCTGGCTGACATATAAGGGGTGGCGCCAAGTCCCTTGCCACTCCCCCACCTCCTCTACATCTCTCCATCCCTACCTGTTTACCCACAGCCAGGGAGTATTGTGTTAGCAGCAGGCCTTAGGAGCTAAGTAAGGGAATGGAGGTGGCGTTACTTCTCCTTTTTCAAACTGCATGGCTGAGTAAGGGCTGTACCAATCTAGCCCAGGGTGTTCTGATGGAGAAGGTTTCTGAATTCAGTATTTTGTAACAGTCTGGTAATTTTGGATGTGTGGTTAAATTGAGAACGAGATCTTTAAGATGTATGAAAGAGAGGCAATAATACCATGACTGCTTTGCCGCAGTTGCTACCTCTTGCTTGGGAAAGTACAGCTAAGATTGCAGTGACAACTTTTTTGCTGATCACATCATACTCAATGACTGAGGTGTGGGGCATTTCCTGGGAATTAATGACTGGCTGGGAGGAGTTGATGGCACAAAGAATAGCAAAGCCATTGATCTCCTTCAGCCATTAATTCCCAGAAAATGTCCTGTGTCTAGTCATTATTGCTAATCTATAATGGAGTGGGTTTTTTTGTCGGGGTGATGGCTTTACTTTCCATTGGCATTTACAAGGCATTCTTAAAGAAAGAAATATTAATATATCTCAGTTATTTTGAGAGCCAAGTTTTCAGAGTTGTATTGTGCATAGTTGCTTAAATGAGAACTCTAAAAAATGAACCCAGCTCTGAAGTGCTCACCAAGCAGATGACAGCTTGAGGCAGCCTTTCCAAAACTTTTGACAGATGAGCTTCCCTTCCAGAAAAAAGCATTCACATCCTCCTTCGGGCCTGATGTGTTAAAGGCCTTCCCAAAAAGAGGAGTCACTCAGAGTAGATTTTGTACATCTTCATAATATACATCCTCAGCATTGCCGTCTCTTGTGATTTTATTGTGAGTCTTGTGAATTCTGGACTCTCTTTATCTTTAACATGAAAGCATGCTTCTTGACTTCATCTCATGAATTTTTGTGTACTCAACATTGTTGCTCTCTCCATGACTTTCAACGGAGCTGAAGTCAAGGAAGATGACCACCATTTTGTTAAAGTCCTTGAATGTGGAAGTGAAGCTGCCCCTAGTGAGATGGCGACCAATTGCCGAGTCGGAATTGTGACCCTGAGTCAGTTCGTTCTCTGCTCCATTCCTATGTGCTTCCCTTTACTCAGGACAGATTATAACGTTACAACAATCTAGCCTTGTAGGAAACGAATCATGATTACAAAAATATAACAGATAACTGATACAGCTGTATGTTGTAAGTATAGGAATAGCATGTGAAATGTCCCATATATTGTACATATTAGCATAGTTTGGCAATGTAATAAGAGTTAAATATAAAATTTTGGTAATATATTTTCAATGTGTGTTCGGTGATACAGTGCACATGCTGCATTCATGGTGGATTTCAGAGGGCAGGTCTATGCTAGAAGCATTACAGCTGCACCGATGCAGCTGCGGCACTGTAGCGCATCTGGTGAAGATGCTCTATGCCGACAGGAGAGTGTCTACCATGCTCTATGCCGACAGGAGAGCCTCTCCCACCAGAATAACGCTGCTGTGGACAGCGCTTAGGTTGCTGTAACTTACGTCACTTGGGTGTGTGTGTCTTTTTCACGCTCCTGAGCGAGTAAGTTACAGCGACTTAAGTGGTACTGTTGACCTGCACAGAAAGTCTGACCTTTGCAAATATCCCCTGTAAAGCCTGTTATCAACCCCATTGAAGTCAGTGGGAGTCTTTCCATTGACTTCACTGGACTTTGTATCAGGACAATAAACAGGGAGTTTCCTTTTGAAAATGTGTGCTTTTCAGTGCCTAATGCACAATATAGCTGTTTTACAATGCTAGCAGTTTATGGTCTGTCAAAGAGTGGGTCCCATGCTACTATGGAATGTTCATTATGGAATGGAGGAAAGTATTTGCAGCCATGACTATGTTGGCTTTGAAAAGCATCAAGCCAGATTTTTCCTGCACTCCCCAAATAATGAAATACAGTGTTGGATTATCCCCCTAATTTGCATGCCTTAAAAGTGACATTCCTAAGTTCTCTGCAACTTCCTTCCACTCTGTTTTCCTGACTTTCTCTATTGTTTTCAACCCCAACTCAAAATCTCTTTCTCCCTCTCTCCTCAGTGTAATTTCTTTTAGTGATTTAATGTGTCTTCCCTTCCCTCTGTTTAATTACCACTCTGTTTTGATCTCCATCTCTTTCAGGATAGCCAGTTGCTGACTTTTTTTTACTAGGGATATTGTTGGGTTATTTGGTTGTATTGTGGTTCCTTTCTGTTATTCTTTCCCCTCACTCTGGTCAAAGGTGCTATAAAAATAAGTCCAATGGAATGGATCTGTCTGAGTAAGACAAATGAATCAGAGTTTGCGCATATTCATTGACCAGCTCTACCAAGATGGATGCACTGTTTCTAGATATGTCTCTGCTAATGCGAAAAGAGGTGAATGTGGTGTTATCTACAGTATGTGTTCCTTAATCTGTAGCTCGGTGTATCTAAGGTAATAAAACAAGCATTGAGGCAGAGTGAGCATAAATATTTATATCACAACAATGTAAGCATGTGGAAAAAGCACCGGACACTCTGAATGTGATGCAGTAGCTTATTGGGTATAATTCTGAAGAGGATTTATTGGTTTTAAGCTATTTTCAAAAACCATCTGCACTCTGTATTTCAGGAATTAGCGGAGTAGTAGTCATGTTAATGAAAGCTTAAAGACTAAATACATGTGATTTAACTCCCCCTGTTGGGTTTGGTGGTGACTGGTGGTCAGATCAATGTGATTTGGACTTGCATTTCACCCAGTCTGAAAATTTATATAATTCCTAGGGCTGTCTGATTTCAATTCATTGAATAATAATGTCTGGGATATGGTAGCAAAGTTAAAGTTCCCATGCTGCCCCTCACACTTGGAAAGAGTTCCCCATAAACCTCTGCAAAGCTACAACTTTGTCCCCCTTCAAAATCTCCTTTAAAACACACTTCTTTGCTTGATGCCTAAAGCCAATTGACAATGGTTACGCTGCTGGTGTGCCGAGACCATGCTGACCTCTGTTCCCCGTCTGTAATATGGTGATGAGTCTCTCTTTCTCCCACCCAATCAATTTAGATCCCAAGATTGCACGTAGCTAAAGCAGGATGCAGTAGGTAGCCACCAATCACTGTGGAGCCGGCCTTGCTGCAGTCGCTGACCCCAGCATCTTGCCTGCTGGGCCCATGCCATGCTCAGTCCGTGTTGTTCCCCATTTCTGAGCTTCCATTCAGCCATTGAGCATACTTGTGGGGGATGAGCAGGAGCAGCTGAAGGTGCTGTCCTCCCTAGCTCTGCCTCTGCCAATAGTGTGCGCTATGCATAATCCACAGCTGTGGGCACCACTGAATGTGGGAAATGTTCTACTTCAACCAGGACAAGAGGTTTTGGGGGGCAGAGTGGAACAGTCCCGTGAAACCTGGGACCGCTGGGAGATATGAGCTTTATGGGGGCTGTGACTTGTGTGTGTTCCTTCCTAGCTGGCTCCAGTACATTAGATATAATATTTGCTGTCACTAAAAAAGCTATCCCAGACCTCTGATCCTGCAATAAGCTTTGCAGCAGTGGGCTCCTGTGCCTTTATGGACTTCAATTCAGGGAATGTATTTGTCTGTCAAAATGGTTTTAAAAGAAGAGTGCCGGTTGGGAGGTGGATATGCATCATGATTTTTAACTTAATTTGAACTCTGCATGGGCAAAGGCAAACCACCCACATGGAGCTTGATGCAGGATTGTAGCCCTAGCAAGCCGCATTGTTAAGCTGATTTGTTAGTCCAGCACAAAGAGGAGCTCCCCCTTCCAGCAGCCAGTTCAAAATCAGATCCACGTTGTGTATGGTAAATCTGTAAGTATTTCTTGCCTTACGGCAGGAACAGAGGAGCTGTATCCACTAGCAAGTTAGAGATCAGGAAGTTAATGAGATTCTCACTGGATAGTCCTTTTCTGTTAACTAGATCCAACTTGTATATTACACTTCAGTAAATCCCGTTCCTGAACTTAAGGTAGTTCTTGCCTTCATCCTTTTTATTATATGTACATCTGGGCCCAATGTATAGCATTTTCAAAGAGGCACACCATTCTTTACACTAGGAAGATCTGCTGTAGCTAGGCCCTTTAAATGCTCCACCCTTTAAGCAACAAAGTTGTTGTTGTTGTTTTTTCTCATTCTGAAATATGTTTTTCTTGCCAGGAATACATTTAGATGCAGGGCACTATGAAGGATGACTAGACTAAACTGCTGAAGGCCAACTAATTTTTCATACACTTTATCAGTACTACCAGGACCTTGCATAGTGGTAATTCTGCCCCAGGGTCATGATCATACTTGATTTTTCCTTGTGCCTGAAAACTTGTTGCCGTTGGCTGAGTGAATCTGTTGTAATACAGGAAGTCGAAAAATGCCTTTTTAGCTGGCGGGTAGTAGGCATGCAACAGACTGCACATCTGTTACGAAATTTCTTCAGGATAATAGGAATGAGCCCAAAAGCAAGGAGGGAAATAATGGGAAGTTGGGTGTATGGCAATGGACAAGGGTTGAGGGCAGGGTGGCTTTTTTGCTACTATTCTGAAATGAATAGTTCATTCTACACACAAGGAGTAAGGCAGAGGAAAATCAGGTCCAAACATATTTACGAGCATCCCGTAATACACGGTTCAGAGTTTTCTTCTGCACTCAGGGCGTACGAGGCTGCTGGGCTCTCTAGACGTCCATTGCTGCTCTATCATAAAGAAAGTGTGTGTAACAGTACTCAGAGCAGCAGGGGCAGTGCACTGCATCAAGAAAGAGTTGACATTCAGTAGAGCACATAGATTAAAAAGGGTCTTTATCATTAGCCTTAGAGTGAAGCAACAAGACTGAGGCAGAATCAATCTGCATTTATAACACTGGAAGAGTTTTTGCTTGATGGCTGGCCCATAGGCTCAAGGGAAAACACTTCAATGTATTAGGAAATGAGCAGCCAGCTGTGGCACAAAGTGCTGTTTTGTACCTGAGCTGCCTGCCAAGTGGGATTAGTTCACAACGGATATTTAGTGCTGCAGATGGAACTAAAAAATATTTTAGGTGCCTCACTTGAGTAAAACTTGCACTGAGAAACTGCCTTGACAACAGAGGGTGCTTCCAAAGTCTCCCTTTTAATATACAGCTCAAAGGAAGAGGTACAAGAGGGAGGAGGAAGATTTCATAAATGGATGGCTGCTTAATGTCTTTGCAGATCAAGGTTTGAAAAAGTACCTTGCGTGGGCTGTGTGCACAGCTTGTTAGCACTCCACAGGGGCTGATGTATTTTCACCACTGTTCAAAATGTTTTATTTTGTTTTAAAACATCCTGGGTAATAGGGTGAGATTGCAGACTGGAGGCGGGGACTGAGAAGTTTGGAACCCCATTGTGAATATGGGGTTTCCTCATATTCTACATAACCGTGCTTACTAACTATAGATAAACAGACAGGCCCTACCTACCTGGATACATTGCTGCAGGTTATAGCAGCTCAGTCTATTCAATAGTATTCCTGGATTAGGATCCCATCCTTGTTCTCAGTTGTAGAGACAACAAAGATGCAACTGGGAGTGTCTCTCTCTCAAACAGTCCGGATTGAACATGGCTAGTCTGTATGCTGGTGCGGGGAGGGAGGATGGAGAAGATCTGGATGTTCCTTCTCCTCCCGAAACAAATCACCCAAAAAGGGACTAGGAGGGATGCAGAGAAAGCACAGCTTTGGCTTTTCTCCTAATATACTGACTGCTCAGTGGGGGAATATGCTGCAGTCCCTTAAAGGGGCGTGTCACAATATGTTTCCCACTGTGCAACCACTACATCTTGGAAGGCGTTCTCTTTCTCCAAGCCTAGTGCTCCCCTTTGTGTAGTGTAGTGCTACTTCGCCTCTTGCTACAGGGGCACAGTCTAGTCCAAATCCCAGAACCTGGACAGTTATTCCATAATTTCAATGTTTGAGCATCACATAACAGACCATTATTATAACAGAGGCAGGCATGCACTCACTATAACTAAGGTTATGTCAGGCTTTTCATTATAACCCACTACTTTCAGGATCCCAGAACTTTCTGAATTTTTTTACCTTTTCAAAAGAAAGTTGCCATGCTTAACCTCACTGGAGAGGTGAAGTTTTCTGGAAGGGTTGATCAAAATCTGTTTAGCTGTTTGAGAGTTTATGGGACAATAAAGCTTTTTTTTAAAACTCGCAGTTCAAAAATAAATTAATTTTCAATGGGTAGTTTTCAGGGTGGATAATAGAATTGGGTGTTCACAAATGATTCAGCCAACAAATGGCATGCTCTTCTAAAAATGTTTCTCAACTGATATATTTGTAATTGTTTGCTGACCAGTTAAATACTAGGTGTCCGTTTGCAACCTTTACTCCCAGTGAGGAATATCTCCCCATGGGACTGCTTGTGGAATAAAGTGTTAGTTGGTGGGAATAAGCGTGGCAGAATATTTGCAGAAAAAGAATATAGAATTTGCCATTGTAAGTAGAGTATTTGCACCAGAAGAATGACTTTAATAGTTATACTCATCGAATCAGAAAACAAACCCATGAGCAGTGCTAGGTTAAAGAATTTTGTGGCTCTGTGCACTGTGGAAATTGCCCCCCTTCACTCAAATTAGGCCTCTTTCCTCCCACATTGGTGACAGAGGGGTGGCTGGGCCAAATCTGAGCAGCATTGTGTCCTCATGCTCCTGTTTGCACTGCCACACACCCGGATCTGGTGGTTAGGGCAAGTGCAAATTGGTTAATCCACGCTTGCATACATTTGAATACTCTCAACCATTTCAAACAAGCGGTATACAAACCAAAAATTACTTGTTGAATCCTTGGGAATCATGGATACATTTGAGAAAACTGCAAATTGTTCGTGGCCAATTGAGACAGAAGGAAGGATGAAACTTAATAAGTAATATATTTGATAACTTGGCCAATTTTAGTGCTCCTATAATTAAAGAAGTACTCATCACTATTGCTTTCTGGTGGCATCCATCGTTAATAGTTGTTGGTTTTGTCACATTAGTTTTGTGTGTGTGGAAAATGTTGACAACAATTACTTTTTAATTGTTAAGGTTTTCATTGGAAAAACATCATTTTTAACTTTTCACTCAAATGTTGAACATTTTTCACTTTTTGGGAAGCAAAGCTGAAAATCAGCAGCTAAATACGGAAAATGGTTTGGGTTTTGGCTGAAAATGTTTGCTTTTTGAGTTTTCAGTTTTCCAAAGGGGGAAAAAACATACATTGTTTGAGGAAAGCAGATCCTTTCCACAAATATTTTCATTTAGTCAAAAACACCATCAAGAAAGTTTTGAGGGAAAATATTCAATCAGCTCCATTAATTGCTTTCCAAACAGAAGTAGGCAGAGTTCTTCCTCTGAGGAGCTCAGAATAGAAATATATTCTAGAAACTATATATATCTTTGTTAACAATTTCTTAAAAATAGGATTTGTAAAGTATTCCCATTTTGTCTTCTATTACAAGGGGCTTAGTTAAGGCTGCTTATTGAATCTTAACTTTGGCATTTCCTGACTTTTGAGAATGAAGCTCCAGAGAGAAAGACCATCCGAAGAAGTGGGCTGTAGTCCACGAAAGCTTATGCTCTAATAAATTTGTTAGTCTCTAAGGTGCCACAAGTACTCCTGTTCTTTTTGTGGATACAGACTAACACGGCTGCTACTCTGAAACATATCCCATCAATGATCACAATCACACTGCACAAAAAGTGTGAAATCCTTTCTACATTTCCAAATGTGCTAATTCGATGATTCTGTTCAGTTATATTTGATCCAGATATTCAAGTTTGTTTTAGATAGTGTTGTCAGTTGCTGGCTACGTGTGTGTTCTCGATGTGTGTTGTGCTGGCTTGGTGCAGATAGCTGACACAGCAGAGCTCAGTCAAACTGCCCAAGAAGACCACACCCAGGAGATGTGTGGGTTACATTAGCAGGGTCTGACTTTAGTTCAGGCCTGAGGCCTTACAACAGGCCCCTTATACCAGGCCTCATGTCTCAGACTCTCTTTCTACTACAGATAGGATATGAAATAGAGAGGCTGGGAGCACATCCTCATGTCGATTTTTTTTTAAGTTTAACAATAAGGTTGGTTTCAATTTTAAGATCCCTCTTAGGCTATGTCTACACTATGAGCTGGGGGTTGCCAACCCTCCCAGTTTGGCCGGGAGTCTCCTGGAATTGAGCTCAATCTCCCGGAGACTACTGAAGCCAATCTGGGAGATTTTAGGCTGCTAAAAGTCTGGTGGCGCATTGAAGCTAAGGCAGGCTCCCTACCTTCCCGGCTCTGCGCCGCTCCTGTAAGCGGCCAGTATGTCTGGCAGTGGCCTCAAGGAGGAGGCATGGTCAGGGGGTCTCTGTGTGCTGCCCCCACCCCAAGTGCTGACCCCGCAGCTTCCATTGGCCAGGAACGGGGAACCGCAGCCAATGGGAGCTGCAGGGGTGGTGCCTGCAGGCACGGACAGCACACGTAGCCACATGGGCGCCCATGATCCTAGGAACCACTGCCAGACATGCCACCACTTCTGGGAGCCACCCAAGGAAAGCGCCGCCTGGCCAGAGCACCCCAAATCTCCTCCTGCATCCCTGCCCCAACCCTGAGCCCCCTCTCATACCCAAATTTCCTCCTGGAGCCGGTACCCCCTCCTGAACCGCAGCCCCCTGCCCCAGCCCTGAACCACCTCCTGCACCCAAAACTTCCTCTGAGCCCACACCCCTGCCCCAGCCTATAGCCCCCTCCAGCACCCAAATTCCCTCCCAGCGCCCGCACCCCAACCCCCCTCCTGAACTCCAACTTCCTGCCCCAGCCCTGAGCCCCTTTCTGCACTCAAACTCCCTCCCAGAGCCTGAACCCCCTACCCCAGGTCGAAACCCAATCCTTCACCCAAACTTCTTCCCAGAGCACGCACCCCGAGCCCCCTCCCACACCCAACCCCGCTGCTCCGTCCCTGAGCCCGCTCCCGCACCCCTGCCCCAGGCTCAGCCTGGACCTCCCTCCCACACTCCGAACCCCTTGGCCTCACTCCCCCATCCCAGAGCTCACACCCCTCCTGTACCCCAACTCCCTGCCCCAGCTCAGTGAAAGTGAGTGAGGGTGGGGGAGAGCGAGCAATGGAGGGAGGGGAACTATAGTGAGGGGGCGGAGCCTCAGAGAAGGGGTGGAGAATGGGTGTGGCCTGGGGGAAGGGTGGGCAGAGGGCAGGGCAAGGGTGTTTGGGTTTGTACAATTAGACAGTTGGCAACCCTAGCTGGGGCTGTGATTCCCCTGCTCGTGTACACATACTTGCAATAGCTCTCATCGAGCTAGCAGACTTATCAATAACAGTGTAGCATGGGTAGCAGCAGTGAAGGTACAGCTGAGTTGGGCCTAGTACATACCCGCCGGTTTCAGGTGGGTTTGTACTCAGCACAGTTCAGCCTTGCTGTTTATGCTCAAGTTAGCTGAATGCGAGCTAGCATGAGTATGTGTACACAAGCATGGGATTCACCCCCACTAGCTTGTAGTGCTGATGTAGCCTTTGAGTATAAAACGTTTGAGTGCAGAGGCATTTGAAAAGCTAGGATTTAAAAATGGCTGCAGGGGAATCCCATTCTTTAGGAGAGCAAATTGAAAATGTCTGCCATAAGGTGGAGGGTGAGTATGGCTGTTGAGGGGTGGGTGTGAGAGAGAGAGAGATTGCAAAACTCATAATACAAGTTGTTCTGGGACCTGTGACTCTACTACTACCTTTTTAAAGTGATGGTACTGTAGGAGAAAAAAACAGAATACTTAAAGTAAGGATTGAATGCCATTCTTCCGATGTGTTATTTTTTTCTTCATATCAATCAGTATATTTTTAGAAACAACTTCATAGTTTATTTTCCCTCAAAAGAGATTGCAAAAGATTCGCAACACAATAGCGCACTGAAAAACATGCCTGGATACATTGTATTAACTAATGTCGATATACATCAACATTTTACAACACAACTCTCTTTCAAGGTTTTAGCAATTATGTTTCTTATTCCATATATCACAAAGCAACGATAATGGATTGAGTCTGTCATTTATTAAAATTGTTTTTCAAGTGTAGGAGAGGGAAATATATATTACAAAAAAAACAAAAACAAAAACAAAAAACTTTAGTTTCCAAGGACATGGACAGGCTGGTATATTACTGTCATATTTTCAATTGCAAATGTCTATGGGCCTGGGTCCTTCTATTGACTTCAGTGAGTTCTGGATGATTCTATGAACAAGTATTAATATGTCTGACCTAAACACAAACTATTGCCTGTGAAAAAAGATGTGTTCAAAGAAAAGCAAAAAACAATATTGTATGGCCAATCATGAATAATGAAAAACCAACAGCAAATAGCTGGTGTGAACATTTGGTGAACAACCCAACAAGTACAAATTACTCATCTGAGATATTGGCAAATACTTAAAATTATCAAGGACAGAGTCACAATAATTCATGAATCAAAGATTGTATCAAATTTAACCTCTTCATTTAATGTTTGACTTGAATTATAAGAAGCTGAAGAAGCAACATCAGTTTCTCTCCCAAGAGAACACACTTAATAACGCAAATTACCAAATAACCTTTTTATAGAGGAAAAAAATATTAAGGCATGTCCAAAATATATTAGAGATGGTCTGAACCAGCACCCAAGATCTGAACACTTCCTGGAGAAATTTGGATCCAGATTCAATCTTCCAGGATAAGGCCCGTATCTGTCTATAATTGCCTGAACCAAAACATCCAATATGAACATCCATCTTAGAAATGTAGGAGATGTTGGGTGTATAGGTGTTTGAATATCTAAGGGTCTGTCTACACAGCAAAAAAACGCCCTTGTTGGCTTGGGTCAACTGACCTGGGCTCCTGGGGCTCACGCTACAGGGCTAAAAATAGCAGTGCAGATGTTCAGGCTTGATGTGGAGCCCAGATTCTGAGACCCTTGCCAGGTTTCACATCCTGAGATCCAGCCCAAGCTGCTATTTTTTTTTTTTTTTTTTGCCCCATAGCGTGAACCCCACAAGCCCATGTCAGTTGACCTGGGCTCTGAGAATCACTGCAACAGGTATTTGTTTGCTGTGTAGTACCCTCAGGAAACAGATGTGGGATGATGATCAAGTATATAGGAAGGGCTATAATCAACAATATTTGTAGACTTAAACTACAAGACTGAAATTCTGTCCTAATTGAACTCAATGGCGAACTCTCATAGAGTCCGATGGTGCCAGGATTTTATCCCAAATGCTCTTGACTTTCAGTCATCTAGATTTGTAAGGCTATTTCCTCTGCTGGCATCAATCAACCTAACCCCGTTGACATGAATTAGATGCGGTGTAGAAGCCCACTCATTCTTATTGGTTCTTTTCTGTATAAGATAGGCATATTTAAAACTCCTGCTTAAACAAAGTTGTTTAGGAATTACTGAATTTCCTGTCTTCAGCCCAGGGAATTGGGGGATGACTAAAAAAAAACAAAAAAGTCAGGCTTCAATAGATATTACCTTAACTATGGGCTCAATTTCTTTTTTCATTGCATTAGTATTTATTCTGAATGGCTCTTGATGTGGGTTAGACATTACTTTAGCAGATTTCTTTAGTAGAACACTATAGGTGGGGAAAAGGCAAGGGTTTTTTGTGCTGGGTATTTTTTGAGAAATTCTTAAATATAAAAGTAGACCAGGATAACTATTTCAGACAGTGTCACTGTTTTCAGTGTGTTGTCTTATTTTTACAGCCTGTTTTCCTAAATCTTCTCATCTAACAATCACAATATATAGTTCCCGGAGAGATTTATTCAGGCTCTATATTATTTCCATTACATAATATTTCATTAAACTTTATTTGTGTGTCATTAAACTCACACACTCACCGTTCCTGCACTGTAGTTATCTTGTCATCATAAATCCTCTGTTAATGGGATTTTATTTCTGTACTAACAATAAAAAGTAATGAAAAAATGAAAATTTTGTAATAAATGATTGTATCATGCAGAAACTGAGCCAGTGGGCTGGAAAAATGAGATAAGTATATTTCTTCACTTACCCAGCAATATATTAACAATTTATGTGCTATCAATTCAAATCATCTAATTGGATGGGAGGAATTTGGACAATAAGTCTGAAGTGCTATCTCCGAAGAGCCATTTTCTTTGATTTTTCTGCCGTGTTTCAAGATCTGCCATGGGGTAGGGTACAGGGGGACAAGCCTCTGAACTTTTTATAAAGGCTGTTTAAGGAACACTGCTGTGTAGCATAGGTCCCTGATCCTGCAATGAGTGCTGACTGGGCAGACCCCTGCACCCACATGGAGCCCTGCTGATTTCAAAGAGAAGTCACACTGGTGCAGGAGTTTGCTTGTACAGAGCTCATTGAGGATGAAGGCCAGGATTATATATAAGGGTTCACATCTTTTAAAAGGGCATTAATTTCAAAATTAGGATTAAATATAAAAATAATTAACTTTTTATAATATGTAGTTTTAAATAATTCCTAGAAGTGATTTTAAAACGCCAGGGCACCATTGTATTCCGCTAGTATATGAGAACCAAAAAGTGAAATGGACTTTTTTTTTTTAACTTTCTTGGATTTTTGGGAAGAGAGTGGGCTTAATTTGGGAGAGGTATGGTGGGTTTTATGGACAGTTGTCTGCATTGTGTGTCTTTAATTTATGGGATAGGTACGCCACGGGGAGAGGCTTAAAAAAGCTCAGTCCATTAAAATGATTGAAAAGACGATTGAGAGGTGACTTGGTTACAATATATACATACCTTCTTGGGAAGAAAATACTGGGAACTAAAGGGCTCATTAATCCAGTGGCGAAAGGCATAACAAGAACCAATGGCTAGAAGCTGAAATTGGAGACATTCAGATTAAAATAAAGCACAAATTTTAACTGTGTAGATGATTAACCATTGGCACAAACTAACAAGGGAAGTGGTGGCTTCTCCATCTCTTGAAGTCTTCAAATCAGGACTGGATACCATTCTGGAAGACCCACTTTAGTCAAATACAAGTTATTTTATCTTGGCAGTGTCCCCCTAAGAGAACTTGAATCTAGTCTCATTCTTCAACATTTTCTACACTGTAGCTAAACAAGAACTGTAAAAAAAGATCTGTTCCCAAAAGGGACATATTTTTCTCTCTCCAGCTCTGGTTAGCAGGATTAGGCTGTCATCAACCTTTCTGTTTACCAACGTGCTTGCATTTCTATTCTCTAGCTGAGAAACAACCATAGTTTCCTTACAATTAATAGGCCCATGGTGTCTTATGCTCCCTTAATTAACTGCTTCTTACTCTCCTTTGCTCCTTACTCTCCAAGTGGTGGCCTCCATCTTTGTTAACTCCGAGGATTGACCCAGTGGTTTCCAGAACTAGAAATACAAGTCTCTACAGCTTGAGTAAGAGAGCCAGGCTGTCAAACTGGAGCTGCAACAGATCCATATCTTTTGTGAACTGGGAAATTCATAACCAACACACTGCTCGGTGGGTTACAGAAGCACAGTGAGGTGAGCTGTCTGATGTGTGGCCAGGGAAGGGAGTAGACGGAATCTTGGTACAGAAATATAGGTATTGATAATATGCAGAATACAAAGAATTCCTCCCACTTCTTACTGCCTTGCCTCCCATCAGATGTGTTTAACAGCAACTCTGTTTTGGGATAGGGTTTCTTTTATGCATGTTAATATTTTATATTGTAAGACACTTCATTTCTGTCTGTAGAAAGATGGCTAACTGCATAAATGAAAAACAGCTATTAGTCAATTTTTATGGTCTGAGGTGAAAATAGAAGACACTAATCTGTGTCAGAAGAAATTTACTGACAAATTTTGCATGACTTTCTAATCTACTTGAGGTACTGCTTCACTCTGACTCATAAATAAGTCAGGCATAGCTCATATAAAAATCGAATATTTAGGTGCAGAATATCTGATTTTATATTTACATTTCTTTCTGCATATATAGACATCAACATATGGTGCAATTCACCCTGTGCAGAGGGCAACAAATGCTTACAAACCATTTAAATCCCACTTAAGCCTTATTTGGGGGACATCAATTGGATTAAAGTGGCACATAGTCTTTGTGCCAGGCCTCTGCAGAGGGGTCAGCTGCACCCACCGGTTTGATATTACATAGGTAGTAATAAGTGAAACCTGCTTTAGAAGTTCTGAAATCTGTACTAGCTTATTTCTGATGTTGTTCTTCTCCTAAACCATGTTGTGGCATATGAGTGCATTCGGTGCAAGGAGCTTCTGGCCCTCAGAGACCATGTACTGGCTATGGAGACCAGAGTGGCTGAGCTGGAGAAGCTAAGGGACGCAGAGAGGTACATAGATGAGAGTTTCCAGAACGCAGTAGAACGGTCCCACCCTTGGTCTGACAGCCTCTGTGTTGTTGAGGAGGATGAAAGTCTCAGGGAAGGAGAACATCCAACTGGAGCAGAGGGAAACGATCCCATAGTTGGGATCCTCTGTCCAGATGATGTTATACTATCCTCTCGCACTGAGGATACCTCTCCGTGGGAGGGAATTACAGTTATTAGGAAGAGACAGGTATCAGTAATGGGCGATTCAATCATTAGAAACATAGATAGCTGGGTTTGCGATGGGCAGGAGAACTGCATGGTGACTTGCTGACCTGGTGCAAAGGTTGCGGATCTCTTGAGACATCTGGATAGACTTATGTGTAGTGCTGGGGAGGAGCTGGTGGTCGTGGTACATGTAGGTACCAATGACATAGGGAAGGATGTGGGAGAGGTTCTGGAGCCAAATTTTGGCTGCTAGATAAGAGATTGAAGTACAGGACCTCCGTGGTAGTATTCTCTGAAAAGGTTCCAGTTCCACGTGCAGGAGTCTATATAATAAGATGGGTGAACTAGAGTGCTCCTATTAAATGAGGATATTGATATAATAGGCATCACAGAAACGTGGTGGAATGAGGATAATCAATGGGACACAGTAATACAAGGGTACAAAAGATATCAGAAGGACAGAACAGTGCTGGTGGGGGAGTGGCACTATATGTGAAAGGAAGTGTATAATCAAACGAAGTAAAAATCTTAAATGAACCAAACTGTACCATAGAATCTCTATGGATAGTAATTCCATGCTCTAATACAGTGGTCTCCAAACTTTTTTGATCGCACACCCCTATCAGTAAAAAAAATTTTGAGCACGCACCCCTTGCTGCGCCGAAGCAAAAAAAAAAAAAAAAAAGTGCCACTCGGACTCCCGTCCAAATTGCCGAAGCAAAAAAGCCGCTCCCGCCTGATGAAGCAAAAAAAAAAAAAAGTGCTCCTCCTGCCATGCACCCCTAGGGATCCTGCTGCGCACCCCCATGGAGATCACTGCTCTAATAAGAATACAGCAGTAGGCATATATTACCGACCACCTGACCAGGATGGTGATAGTGACTGTGAAATGCTCGGAGATTAGAGAGGCTGTCAAAATTTGAAAAACTCAATAATAATGGGGGATTTCAGAAATCCCCATATTGACTGGGCACATGTCACCTCAGGATGGGATGCAGAAATAAAGTTTCTTGACACCTTAAATGACTCCTTCTTGGAGCAGCTAGTCCTGTAACCCACTCCAGGGGAGGCAATTCTTGATTTAGTCCTAAATGGAACACATAATCTGATCCAAGAGGTGAATATAGCTGGACCGCTTGGTAATAGTGACCATAATATAATTACATTTAAACATCCCTGTGACGGGGAAAACTCCACAACAGCCCAACACTGTAGCATTTAATTTCAGAAAGGGGAACTACACAAAAATGAGAAAGTTAGTTAAACCGAAATTGAAAGGTACAGCACAAAAAGTGAAATCCCTGCAAGCTGCATGGAAACTTTTTAAAGACACCATAATAGAGGCTCAACATAAATGTACACCCCAAATTAAAAAAAAACATAGTAAAAAAACCAAAAAAATGCCTCTCTGGCTAAGCAACAAAGTAAAAGAAGCAGTGAGAAGCAAAAAGGCATCCTTTAAAAAGTGGAAGTTATATCCTAGTGAGGAAAATAAAAAGGAGCATAAACTCTGGCAAATGAAGTGTAAAATATAATTAGGAAGGCCAAAAAAGGATTTGAAGAACAACTAGCCAAAGACTCAGAAAGTAATAGCAAAAAAATGTTTCAGTACATCAGAAGCAGGAAGCCTGCTAAACAACCAGTGGGGCTACTGGACGATCGAGATGCTAAAGGAGCACTCAAGGACGATAAGGCCATTGCGAGAAACTAAATGAATTGTTTGCATCTGTCTTCATAACTGAGGAAGTGAGGAAGATTCCCAAACCTGATCCATTATTTTTAGGGGACAAATCTGAGGAACTGTCCCACATTGAGGTGTCATTAGAGGAGGTTTTGGAAGAAATAGATAAACTAAACAGTAATAAGTCACCAGGACCAGATGCTATTCATCCAAGAGTTCTGAGGGAACTCGAATGTGAAATTGCAGAACTACTAAATGTAGTCTGTTACCTATCATTTAAATCAGCTTCTGTACCAAGGGACTGGAGGATAGCTAATATGATGCCAATTTTTAAAACAGGGTCCAGAGGTGATCCCGGCAATTACAGGCGGTACGCCTGACTTCAATACCAGGCAAACTGGTTGAAATGATAGTAAAAATTGTCAGACGCATAGCTGAACATAATTCTTTGGGGAAGAGTCCCTTGTAAAGGGAAATCATGCCTCACCAATCTACTAGAATTCTTTGAGGGGGGTCAACAAGCATGTGGACAAGCAGAATCCAGTGAATATAGTGTACTTAGGTTTTCAGAAAGCCTTTGACTTTCTGAAGGTCCCTCACCAAAGGCTCTTAAGCAAAGTAAGCTGTCATGGGGTAAGTAACTGGTTAAAAGATAGAAAACAAAGAGTAGGAATAAATGGTCAGTTTTCAGAATGGAGAGTGGTAAATAGTGGTGTCCCCCAGGGGTCTGTACTGGGACCAGTCCTATTCAACATATTCATAAATGATCTGGAAAAAGGGGTAAACAGTGAGATGGCAAAATTTGAAGATACAGAATTACTCAAGATACACCTCTACCCCAATATAACATGACCCGATATAACACGAATTCGGATATAACGCAGTAAAGCAGTGCTCTGAGGGGGGATGGCTGCGCACTCCAGCAAATCAAAGCAAGTTTGATATAACGTGGTTTCTCCTATAACGCAGTAAGATTTTTTGGCTCCTGAGGACAGCGTTATATTGGGGTAGAGGTGTAGTTAAGTCCCAGGCAGACTATGAAGAACTACAAAAGGATCTCTCAAAACTAGGCGATGGGCAACAAAATGGCAGATGAAATTCAATGTTGATAAATGCAAAGTAATGCACCTTGGAAAACGTAATTCTAACTATACATATAAAATGATGGGGTCTGATTTAGCTGTTGCCACTCAAGAAAGAGATCTTGGAGTCATTGTGGATAGTTCTCTGAAAACATCCACTCAATGTGCAGCGGCAGTCAAAAAAGCAAATAGAATATTGGGAATCATTAAGAAAGGGATAGATAATAAGATAGAAAATAGCATATTGCCTCTATATAAATCCATGGTATGCCCACATCTTGAATACTGAGTGCAGATGTGGTCGCCCTATCTCAAAAAAGATGTATTGGAATTGGAAAAGGTTCAGAAAAGGACAACAAAAATGATTAGGGGTATGGAACGGCTTCTGTATGAGGAGAGATTAATAAGACTGGGACTCTTCAGCTTGAAAATGAGATGACTAAGGGGGGATATGATTGAGGTCTATAAAATCATGACTGGGGTGAAGAAAGTAAATAAAAAAGTGTTATTTATTCCTTTTCATAACAGGAACTAGGGGTTACAAATGAAATTAATAGGCAGCAGGTTTAAAACAAACAAAAGGAAATGTTTTTTCATACAATGCACAGTCAACCCATGGAACTCCTTGCCAGAGGATGTTGTGAAGGCCAAGCCTATAACAGGGTTCAAAAAAGAACTAGATAAATTCATTGAGGATAGGTCCATCAATGGCTATTAGCCAGGTTGGGCAGGGATGGTGTCCCTAACCTCTGTTTGCCAGAAGCTGGGAATGAGCAACAGGGAAAGGATCACTTGATGATTACCTGTTCTGTTCATTCCCTCTGGGGCACTTGGCATTGGCTATTGTCAGAAGACAGGATATTTGGCTAGATGGACCTTTGGTCTGACCCAGTATGTCTGTTCTTATGTTCTTCTGGACTTGTGCGTGTCATCTAGGCCAACACTTTCAAACTTGTGTGCCAACATCCGTGGCCTAATTTTCTGAGGCGCTGATGTGATTTTCCAGCTTTGAATTTAAGCAGAGCAAATGTGCAATATCCATTACCAAATCAGGTTTGTTCACAGTTTTAAGTACACAACTCTGTAGTCTTTAAAGTTCTACCTGTCCAGTGAGGTGAATTCTGGGCTCCTGTAAAAATAAAGTCCATCTCCATCCTATAAGGGAGGTGGAATTTAAACAAATCAATACCATGAAAGAAATCAATATTTATAACTATAAACAACACAAGAAGCTTGGTATGAAACTTTAGACACCTGACCAGCAACTGTAAATGCAGGGAAAGGAAGACATGTCTTCCTGACACTGCCAGACTGTCATGGCCCAGGAGCTCAGAGATTTCAAAGGACATGAAGCAGTTTAAGCAGTGAACCAACAATTTTAAATGTAAAATCAAATTCCTGCTCTATGGCTGCAACCCAGGAATGAAGTTGAGTGCATATGAAATATTGAAAATGCAGTTTGCTGCTCTTCGCTTGTTGCTATCATCAGCTAGGTAACAAGTTGTCATAGCTTTCCATCATTTCAACATGTTCGCATTTTTTATCGTTCGTGTAAAGCTAAGTAGTATATATGGGGAAGGGCAAATAAATGCATGTTTATTTTAGCTGATTATTTGTTTACTTTTTTGAAGACTGATCCCTTTTCAAAGAGGGTAAAGTTAGCAGGACTGTGCTTTGTGACTAGCTTGGTGTGCACGATGTGATACATTAAACAACTTTTCTCAGGGTCTGAAGATATAAACAAGTTGGCCTGCTAAACCCAGGGTTGTGAGTTCAATCCTGGAGGGGGCCACTTAGGGATCTGGGGCAAAATCAGTACTTGGTCCTGCTAGTGAAGGCAGGGGACTGGACTCGCTGACCTTTCAAGGTCCCTTCCAACTCTAGGAGATAGGATATCTCCATTAATAAAAAACAAACAAACAAAAAAATTACAGTGCCCTCTCCTTTTAGCAGTAGGTACTTTTTTTTATCATTTTGGTTACTTCCATTACAGCCTCTGAAGTAGTTACAAGAACCCAGAGCCCTTAATCTCTTTCCAGTAAGAAGACTGGAAGACAGCCATGGGGGTGCAACACAATAACAATTAGAGCACTAACTGCCCTAAATCTATGCATGGCGGGAATGGAACATGCTGGCTCCTTCCATCCCCCAACTAGCCCACAAATCCTCCTCAATGCACACCTCCTGTGTCTGAGATCCAGAGGCCTTTGGGTTCAGCACCAGAAATGTGGGAGGGGAATAGCATCTGAGACTCTGGGAAATTTCTGGCAGGCTGCATAGCCTGGGTCAGAAAGGGGCCTGTAATGCAGAGGAATTGGGTGGTGTCTCTTTTAAGAGTCCTCTAATGATTCTCACTTGTCTGCTATGTTTAAGAAGCTGACAGAAGCTGTTGTGTATATACTGTAGTTACTAAACAAGGTTATTTGCGCCCAACGGTTACCACATCGTTCCTCCACATTAAGTGTGATTGTGAAAAGAACAAAAAATGCAACAGGGCTCTGATTTGGGATTACGAGGTTCCCCCACAAGGGGCAAAGAAGACTGGTCTGAGCATGCTCATTTCCTCACATCACATACTAGGAGTGATCTGCTGAGCTTGGAGCTGGATCTGAATATATTATAATATATTCTCACCAGCAACCACGCACCGCACCATAACAACTCTAACTCAGGAACCAACCCATGCAACAAACTCGATGCCAACTCTGCCCACATATCTACACCAGCAACACCATCACTGGACCTAACCAGATCAGCTACAACATCACCGGCTCATTCACCTGCACGTCCGCCAATGTTATATATGCCATCATATGCCAGCAATGTCCCTCTGCTATGTACATTGGCCAAACTGGACAGTCACTACGCAAGAGGATAAATGGACACAAGTCAGATATCAGGAATGGCAATATACAAAAACCTGTAGGAGAACACTTCAACCTCCCTGGCCACACAATAGCAGATGTAAAGGTAGCCATCTTACAGCAAAAAAACTTCAGGACCAGACTCCAAAGAGAAACTGCTGAGCTCCAGTTCATTTGCAAATTTGACACCATCAGATCAGGATTAAACAAAGACTGTGAATGGCTATCCAACTACAGAAACAGTTTCTCCTCCCTTGGTGTTCACACCTCAACTGCTAGCAGAGCACCTCACCCTCCCTGATTGAACTGACCTCGTTATCCCCACACTGATATATACCTGCCTCTGGAGATTTCCATTACTTGCATCTGAAGAAGTGAGGTTCTTACCCACGAAAGCTTATGCTCCCAGTACTTCTGTTAGTCTCAAAGGTGCCACAGGACCCTCTGTTGCTTTTTACAGATTCAGACTAACACGGCTACCCCTCTGATACTTGATGTGTGAATGAGGCTGTGCCATGCTGAACG
The DNA here is from genome assembly GCF_013100865.1 of Trachemys scripta elegans. Taxonomy (NCBI): domain Eukaryota; kingdom Metazoa; phylum Chordata; order Testudines; family Emydidae; genus Trachemys; species Trachemys scripta. The sequence goes on along the minus strand of NC_048303.1, from coordinate 113,343,812 downwards.
GTTCAGTGCGAAGGTTTCCCATGTGGCGGTGTTGATCTCGAAGGACATCAAAAAGGTCTTCAGCGTGTCCTTGAACCGCTTCTTTTGTCCTCCATGGGAACGCTTTCCCTGGGTGAGTTCTCCATAGAAGAGCTGTTTAGAATGCGTTCATCTGACATTCTCACAACATGTCCGGCCCACCTGGTCTGGGCTCTCATCAGCAATGTGTAAACTGACGGCAGACTGGCTCTAGTAAGGACATCAATATCGGGCACTTTGTCCTGCCATCTGATTTTTAGAAGCTTTCGCAGACAGGAAATGTGGAAGTGATTGAGCCTTCGTGCATGACTCCGATAGAGAGTCCACGTCTCGTAGGCGTGTAGCAGAGTTGGAAGCACCACTGCTCGGTAGACCTTCAGCTTCTTTGGTAGGCTGATCCCTTGACGTTCCCAAACATTGGAGTGCAATTGGCCAAATGCAGAGCTGGCTTTAGCAATTCTGCAGTTTACTTCATCATCGATTGACACTGCTCGGGAAAGGGTACTGCCCAGGTACGTGAAGTGGTCCACTGTCTGAAGTCTCTGTCCATTTACAGTGATGGATCGTTCTGAGTACGAAGCGAGGGGAGCTGGCTGGTGCATGACCTCAGTCTTCTTGATGTTAATGGTGAGACCGAAGTTGTTGCATGCAGTTGAAAACTTGTCCATACTGGCTTGAATTTCTGGCTCTGTACTAGCATTCAGAGCACAATCATCGGCAAAGAGAAAGTCTCGAAGTACAGTTTCCTTCACCTTGGTGATGGCACGCAGTCGCCTCAGATTAAATAGTTTCCCATCCGTTCTATACTTCAGGCCTACTCCTTCAGTGCAGTGTTGAAAGGCATCAGTCAAAGTGGCAGAGAATATCATGCTGAACAAAGTGGGTGCTAAAACACACCCTTGCTTGACGCCGTTGGTGACTGGGAAGGCCTCAGATGTTTCACCGTCATCCAGGACACGAGCCATCATACCATGATGAAATTGATGTACCATTCGTATAAATCTGTCTGGACAGCCAAAATTCGACATGATCCTCCACAGGCCCTGGCGACTGACAGAGTCAAATGCTTTCGTGAGGTCCACAAAAGTTATGTAGAATTCACGATTCTGCTCTTGACTTTTCTCCTGTAGCTAACGCACAGCGAGGATCATGTCAATAGTCCAACGTCCCTTGCGGAAGCCACACTGTGATTCTGGCAGTAAGCCCTTCTCCAGGTGAGTGATCAATTGGTTCAACAGAACCCGTGCAAGAACTTTCTCCGCTGTAGAAAGCAGCGAGATTCCACAGTGATTGTTGCATATCTGGCGATTGCCCTTCCTCTTATAGAGGTGCAAGAGGGACACATCTCTAAATTCTTGTGGAATGGTTCCCTGCCTCCAGAAGGACTGAAACAGCTCAGTGAGTTTCCATAGCTGCACGGGCCCACCGACTTTGTACACCTCTGCTGGTATGGCATCTGACCCTGGAGCTTTGCCACTTGACAGCTGATTGATAGCTTTCTTCACTTTGTCCTCTTCTGGTGAAGCATCCATGGAGTCATTGACTGCAACCTGGGGCATCTTGTCAATGGCCTCATCATTGATGACTGAGGGGCGATTGAGAATTGCTTCAAAGTGTTCAGCCCATCTCTGGAGAATCTGCATCTTCTCTGTAAGGAACACAGTACCATCAGAGTTCAGGAGAGGAAAGCTCCCAGAAGACTGTGGACCATAGAGTGTGTTAAGGGCTTCATAAAACTGTTTATAGTCGTTCCTGTCTGCATATACCTGTATTTCATCTGCTTTGGCGCTCAGCCACAAGTCCCGCATTTTGTGCAGTCGGTTCTGTACTGTTCTGCAAGTGTTGATAAAGGGGGTCTTCTTTGCCGCTGAGGATGGATTGTTTTGATATGCACGATGCAGGCGGTGCTTCTCAGCAAGTAAGGCCTGGATTTCTGCATCATTTTCATCAAACCAGTCTTGCCGCCTGCATGTGGAGGGCCCCAATACCTTCGATGCAGCTGTATGGACAGCGTTGCGGAATCGCTCCCAGTCTTTCTCAGCGTCATCCTCAATACGAAGATCAGCAAGTTCATTCTCTAGGTCTTCCGCTAGATTTTCAGTGATGCGACTGTTCTTCAGCTTCGACACGTTGATCCTTTTGAAAGCCTTACAACCTTGTGGTCATCTCTTCAGCATGATTCGGAGCTTCATTTTGGATACTATGAGCCTATGATCCGTCCAACAGTCAGCGCCACACATAGCTTTTGTAACCCTGACATCTTGTCTATCCCGTCTCCTGATGATGACATAATCGATCAAATGCCAGTGCTTGGAACGGGGATGCATCCATGAAGTCCTGTTATGGGTAGGAAGGCGGAAGACCGTATTGCTGATCAGAAGGTCATGTGCTGCACAAGTTTTCAGCAGTAACAGACCATTGCTGTTACACTTTCCCACTCCATTTTTCCCGATGACTCCTTCCCAGGTTGCAGCATCGCATCCGACTCTTGCGTTAAAATCGCCAAGCAGAATCAGCTTGTCTGTGCGGTGCACTGATGATAGCAGAGTATCTAGTTCTTCATAGAATTTATCCTTCACATCCTCTGGGTTGGTCATTGTAGGAGCATATGCGCTGATCAAAGTAGCTTGTTTTCCTTTTTAAAGCGAAAGCTGCATTGTCATGAGCCAGTCATTCATACCCTTGGGGGAACTGGCAAGTTTCCGAACAAGATGATTCTTGATGGCGAAGCCAACTCCAGATTTGCGACTCTCATCACTGCTGCGGCCAGTCCAGAAGAATGTATAGCCAACGCCTGTCTCGGATAGCTGTCCTTCATTAGCAAGGCGAGTTTCGCTAAGGGCTGCAATGTCAATGTTGTAGCGTGCGAGCTCTCTAGTGACAAGTGCTGTTCTTCTCTCCAGTCTGTCTGCCGTGATGTTGTCCAGTAACGTGCACACATTCCATGTGCCAATAGTGATCAGTGTCACTCTAAGTTTTGTTTTTGTTTTTGTTCGACTGCTTTTATGGGATCCCCGCCAGCCGCGGTATGCTGGCCAGGGTAAGGTGAAGCAGGAAATGTTTAGGGCACCTTTTCTAGCCCCCTCCTCGTTCTACGGAGGTGACTAGTGCAATCCTGAATAGGGCTGCTCAGTTGCTCAAGAAGATGCCGAGCTCCACTGCTGCTTCAGTCAGTGAGGAACGACCATTATGCCTGAGCTGCCTATGTGCAGGTCTGGCTGACTGAGGCAACCTGGTTCAACCTGGTTCAATGGTCAGGAAGGCAGTGACAGCAAGCGTTGTGGAACGCTTAAGAGCACGACAAGACACATAGGCGTCCTGGACCTCCACTGCGCCCTGCCCTATCTCCAGCCGTCTCGACTTCTGTCTTGCCACTGGATACAGATAGGAACTGGGAAGAGAGAGTGAGGCTGACGTTGCGCAACTCTCCCTCACTTTAATCCAGTTCACGCGCAAGTCTTGACATCATATCAAGTCCTGTGGCGATGGGCGAGCGACGAAGCAGCAGGTGTGGATACACTGGGAGTTGTAAATCAAGACTGCCTGGCTTTGAGAAGTGATGGACTTGATGCAAAAATTACTGGGTGAGGTTCTATGGCTTGTGTGTTGCAGGAGGTCAAACTGGATGATCATAATGGTCCCTTCAGGCCTTAAAATCTATCATTTTCTCTACTGGAAATTCCATTAGACTGTTGGAATCCTTCAGATAGTCCCTATAGAAGTTATTTGTTGATGTCTACTAGTCTTTGTTGGTTTCTACTGAAGCCCAATAGGTCCATTGCTCTGTTCCAAAACATAGCTGGTAACTGAGGACAGCTAAACATATTAAACTTGATTTCTACTCAGCTCTTCAGTGTATGTGTATGATGGTAGGGCAGCATTTTTATGGGTTTCTCATTCATGAAGAAGTAAAAGAGTCTAACAGATTCCTGGACAAGAGTATTCCAGAATATACATAATATAACTTCCTGTGGTATGTTGGGTTTCAGGCAATATATTGGAGGGTATAAAAATGTAATAGTGTGCTGTGCCCACTTTTTACTTGTACCTCCTTAGGTCTGTGTGTAAGGCAATGGAGAATAAAGTCTATAGTTTATATTCCAAGTATATAAAACAGGCTATCTCAATACAACTACTCATAAGGCATCAGTTATTAATTGGGTTCTGCCAGTCATAGGTAGAACAGATTTGTCAATTTAGCAAGTTTGATTAAGGTGCTAAAGTTTAAAAAAAAATACAGAAAACAGAGGTCTGTTCAGTATGGACATTTACATGTATGCACTCTTTTAAAAGCAGTTACTTCTGAATCTCTTAACAAAAAAGCCAACAGGCTATATTGTTAGCGAACAATTTCACATGTTGAAGCTAAAATATTCGTTTGCACTTTTATGTAAGTGGTGTAAATGCGGCTCACAGAGCTGTTCAACTAAGTCATTAATGTAGTGTTCTGCCAGCATTTTCTGTAGCTGTCTAGAAATATACTTTTGTATTACATCTTTCTTTTGAGAATATGCCTAATAATTCATAATCAAAACACTTGTTGCAAACTTCCCTGTTTTTTTTTTCACTGCCTTGCATAGTACTTGTGGTATTGTTATATATCTGCTAAGTGACTCGAAAACTCTATGGGCTGATTTGCTTAGGATGAAGAAAAGCAAACAAATAAGTGTGTGCTCAGGAGGTAGGGAGGAAATAATATTGAGAAAGGCCATACATTATGCATTCTTTATAAGTACCAGTAGGTCACTGTTCGTTGCTGCCAAGCAACCCAAGTGAAACCAGAGGTTAGATTAGGTGGCAGGGGGAAGGTGATGGTACTCTTCCAAGCTCTCCCTACAAAATAAATTCCATCCGCAGGAGACACCACTCACCTATAGGAGGAGAAGCATAATCACACTGTAGCAATCTCAGCCCCTGCCAGTCAGTATTGTGCAGATGATCATGTATACTTTCGGGGGTCTTGGGGTTTGTCTCCCCCTCCCCCCATGGGCATAACTGGAGCAGATTGCGCAATCCCCTCACTGCTGTGGGCAAGTGGCATCCCTGCTAAAAATTGCAGCATATATGTTCAGGCTGGAGACCTGGCTCTGAGACAATCCCATCCCTCAAGGGGTTTCAGAGCCTGGGCTCCAGTCCGAACATTTACATTGTAGTTTTTAGCCTTGCAACCTGAGCCCTGTTGGCCTGAATCAGTTGATCTGAGCCACCCACAGCTGTGCCTGTGGGTCTATTATTGCACTGCACGTGTACCCTTAGAGTCTGTCTCTCTGGCGCTCCTTTCACTGGTGGTTTGGCTTTGTATCACCACTTACTTAGGGCTCTGGCTTTTAAGCCACAATCTAGCATTGTATTAACATTAGGAACAGGAGGCAAATTATAGGCATGAAGAAAAAAATAATTATGGAGCCTTTGATTGCTGTGTGCCTTCATTTTTTTTATTTGTTAAAATATATGATAATTGTTGTCTGTCTTTTGTGGAATATTTTCACTTTTAGAGACCTTGAACAAGAAGCTAACTGTGTCTGGTGTGTAGATTGCAGCGTCTATCTTTGTGTGCCAATTCTCTGAACCTTTATTCCTATGGTAAATGAGCTTTGTTAACTCTCTAGCTCTTATCCCATGAGGAGATACTTCACTAATCTAACATTAAATTGGATTTTGAATTCCATCATCTACACAGCAAAAGTTAATTTGGGAAAATAATTTAATTACAGTGCTAGGGTACACATGAGCATTTTGTAATGCATAATGAATGTGATATAAGTTTTATCTACAAAAGATTTCTGTTGCATTGCAAAATTTATTTACCAAAATTTAGTGGGAGGAGGAAAGGGGACAGACTAAATTGATTAGCTTATGAAAGCAGAATGAATGGGGACAGCCAACTAGTGGCTATTCCCATAACAAAGCAAGTAGAAATTGGTTGTCTTTAATCTTCTTAGCCTAGTGTAATACAGGAGTATATGAATTGCCATGATGTAATGTTCTCAAGTGGTTGAGAAGAAACAGGACTCCACTGTAACAAATATAAAGGTAACTGTTGATTTAAGGCTGTAGTTCAGCAAAGCACTTGAGCACATGCTTAAGTCTGCCTCCATTCAGCAAAGCACTGCAGTGAGACTTAAGGATTTCAGCCAGATGGGAGACCTTCGTTCTCAATGGAAGATAGTTTAACCAGGCAGTCCAGTCCCTAGAGGAGCATGGGGGTATGAGACACTCAAACTACACCTCGCATAGATGCTGTGGTGGCCTAATGCCAAACCAATCCAAAGAGATTTATTTTTCCCGATGGAAACATTTTAAAAATCTTCTTCATCAAGAAAAATTTTGATATCCCAGAGACTACATTTTCCATTGAAAAAACATTTGGAAAGAAAATCCTGACCAGCTCTACTAGGCGTCTTACTGGATCTTCCAACTGATCTGGATGGCCAAACAACCGTATTGGCCAAGAATCCTTTTCTTGTCTTCACTTGGCTAAAGGGCTGTAGCCTTTACTTCTCTACCATTATTTATAGCTTTGTCTTCTCAGAGGTGCTTAACCTGAAAATCATTGGTAAACTTCAGCCAGTGCAGAATCCAGCAGTTTGCTTATTTAATGGGGTTTCCTGTGGAGTAACTTTACACCTGTTCTCTGTGCTGGCTGCCAATTTCTGAGTTCAATTTAAGGTGTTTGTCCATTAAGCACTAAATGGGTTTGGAATTATGACCTGCCTTTCCTTAGATCATCTGCCTCCTAATTTGACACTGCAGCATTTGAGATGAGATGTGGTGGTTAAGCTGACAAACCACTAGTCTAACTACAAGAAGGTATTTTCAGTTAATGGGTCTTGACTTTGAAACCTGCATCACACACTGGTCCTAAATGCAAAATCTGTTGACTTTTGGGGGGCATTCTTGCTATTATTTTCCCCAGGCTTCTGAGAAGGGGGTTGATTGATTAATGAATGTGTATGGAACACATATGATGGGTATTTATTAGTCCCAACTGCGTGATGGGGGAGGAGTCCATAATCTATCATTGGCTAATTTGTTTGATTTCATTGTATATAACCACTGACCATTGGTTGGGTGCAACTTTATTAACCTGTAGAAATAATATAGCTAAGGCATGGTGGCTCACCTTCCTCTCAAAATGATGTTAACATAAACATAACACTGAATTGTTTAGCTGCTGATCATTTTAAGCAACACCCAGCTCCTCTGGGATTGTGGGTGCAGCTGAAGTAGTCTTTACCTCCAGACTGACCCCTGATTCTTTGTATTATGTTTTTCAATTAAGTATAATTCCTGAATATTTTTTTCTTAAAGTAGGAGAAACCTAAATGCATTTTTTGGAGGAATGTGCAGTTTCTACTATCATAAGTTGAAAGTGCATGCGCAGATCTAGGGAAGAAAAGACGCCGTAACTAAAATACACTGGTACATATCACTGTGACAGTGGAGATTCAGGGTAAAAATTTAAAAAGTGATTTAGGAGCCTAAGGACATGTCTATGTTGTGAAGAAAAACTTGCAGCTGGACTGTGCCAGCAGACTTGGGCTCTTGGGACTTGGGCTGTGGGGCTGTTTCATTGCAGTGTAGATTTCCTGGTTCGCACTACAATGGAGCTCTGGGACCCTCCCACCTCGCAGGGTCCTAGAGCCCAGACTCCAGCCCAAAGCCAGAAGTCTACACTGCAATGAATCATCCCCTTACCTCAAGTCCCAGGAGCCCAAGTCTGCTAGCACGGGCCAGCCATGGGTGTCTAATTGCTGTGTAGACACACCCTAAGTCTCAGTGAAAATCACTGGAATGTAGGCTCCCAGGTGCCTGACTCACTTAGGCGCTTTTGAAAATGTTAGTCAATATCTGGTGCAGAGCCCTCAGGGATCAATAAATTCTTACGCTCCCATCTATAGTTGCTGTACACTTCCAAAGACCTACACTTAAATATCAGGAATGTCAGAAAATGGATGAGGCAACAGCTGCCTCAAAACACTTGTCTGATTTTCCTTAGGCACGCCAATTTCTTTTCCATTTTATAGCATTGCCTGTGATTCTGTGTACAAGAAATTAAATCATAATAGACCCAATAGGTTTTAGTCCATAAATATTTCTACAAGCTGTTGTACCAGAAAAGCACATCCATATGGGAAAAGCCTTTTCCTTTCTCCTTGTTTACATGGTGCTCCTCCGTAATGAGACTAGAGTCCTGTAAAAGCACAAATAAGGTTTGTCAAGAAGAACACAGCCTTGCACACAGCCTCAGTCAAAAGTGAACCATGTTTCAAATACATATTCTGTACTGAAAAAAAAATGTTGCTCTTTGACCAAACTGTTGTTGCTACTGAATGATAAACAGAATTGAAGTGTGTATTCCATGTTGCATAAAGAAATGATGAAGTTGTTGGACAGCATTCCCATAATATCCACCAAAGCAAAATCTTTCAAGGTAGCGGGAGGCACTTCTGGCATTGCTCACTGCAAAACAGGCCAGATCTGCAGCTGGGGTGAGGTGTCACAGCTCCATTAATTTCACTGTTCTTCGCTGGCTTTCGCAGTATCAGTTTTAGGGCCATTGACTTTAGTGTGTAAGTGTTTGAGGGCACCTGGCACCTTGCAGGATTGGGCCCTTCATTAACTTTACTATGTGCTACTGTGGTTTGTTAATTGGACTAATTAAAGACTTCGTATTCCATACTTGGAGAATGACACTAATTTGATACAGAATCAATTGGCTGTCAAGTGATTAAAAAAACTAATCGTGTGATTAAATAATAATAGAATTCTATTTATATACATATTTTTTGGATGTTTTCCACATTTTCAAATATATTGATTTCAAATACAAGACAGAATACAAAGTGTACAGTGCTCACTTCATATTTTTTATAAATATTTGCACTGTAAAAATAAAAGAAATAGTATTTTTTCAATTCACCTAATGCAAGTACTGTAGTACAATCTCTTTATCATGAAAGTTGAACTTATAAATGTAGAATTATGTACAAAAATAACTGCATTCAAAAATAAAACAATGTAAAACTTTAAAGCCTGCAAGTCCATTCAGTCCTACTTCTTGTTCAGCCAATCAATCAGATAAGTTTGTTTACGTTTGCAGGAGATAATGCTGCCCACTTCTTGTTTACAATATCACCTGAAAATGAGAACTGGTGTTTGCATGGTACAGTTGTAGTAGGTATTGCAAGATATTTACATGCCAGAAGTGCTAAAGATTCATATGTCCCTTCATGCTTCAACCACCATTCCAGATGACATGCGTCCATGCTGAGGATGGGTTGTACTTGATAACGATCCAGAGCAGTGCGGACCAACGCATGTTCATTTTCAATATCTGAGTCAGATGCCACCAGCAGAAGATTGATTTTCTTTTTTGTTGGGTTGGGTTCTGAAGTGTCTGCATTGGAGTGTTGCTCTTTTAAGACCTCTGAAAGCATGCTGCACACCCCATCCTGATCAGATTTTGTAAGGCATTTCAGATTCTTAAATCTTGGGTTGAGTGCTGTAGCTATCTTTAGAAATCTCACATTGGTACCTTCTTTGTGTTTTGTCAAATCTGCAGTGAAAGTGTTCTTAAAACTAACATGCTGGGTCATCATCCGAGACTGGTATAACATAAAATATATGGCAGAATGCAAGTAAAAAAAACAGATCAGGAGACATACAACCCTCCCCCAAGGAGTTCAGTCACAAATTTAATTAACACATTATTTTTTTAACAAGCGTCATCAGCATGGAAGCATGTCTTCTGGAATGGTGGCCACAACATAAAGCGGCATATGAATGTTTAGCATATCTGACACATAAATACCTTGCAATGCCGACTACAAAAGTGCCATGTGAACGTTTGTTCTCACTTCCCGGTGACATTGTAAATAAGAAGCGGGCAGCATTATCTCCCGTAAATGTAAACAAAATTGTTTCTCTTAGCAATTGGCTGAACAAGAAATAGGACTGAGTGAACTTGTAGGCTTTGAAATTTTACATTGTTTTGCTTTTGAGTGCCATTCTGTAACAAACATCTGCATTTGTAAGTTGTGCTTTCACAATAAAGAGATTGCAGTATGGTACTTGTATGAGGTGAATTGAAAAAATACTATTTCTTTTGTTTATCATTTTTACAGTGCAAATATTTGTAATAAAAATAATATAAAGTGAGTACTGTATACTTTGTATTTTGTGTGGTAATTGAAATCAGTATATTTGAAAATGTAGAAAAACCTCCAAAATATTTAATACATTTTAATTGGTATTCTGTTGTTTAACAGTGCGATTAAAACTGTGATTAATCATGATTGATTTTTTGAGTTAATCTCATGAGTTAATTGCGATTATTTGACAGCCTTAATTATGATATAAAAATAGTTAGGGTTATTGTCAGCAGGACAAATGGAAATGAAGAGCAGCAAGCAGGCAGATGTTGCTATAAGCTTGTTTTGATTGCCGCGGTATCATTGGGCAGATACATTGACAAGTACCATCTTCTGATGTGTTTTTATAATCAGTTTGATAAACTCAGCATTTCATGTCCTGTGTATTGAATTTTGATAAACCAATTAAAAGCCTGCAAATGGTAACATGTGATTCATTCCTTCCCGTGCACCATGTTCAAGGCTAGATATTTTTTTCTAGAAAAGTATCCTGCAAGCATATCCCAGTGGGAGATTTTTTTTTTTCTTCTTATTGTATGCAGTGTTGCAGCCATATTACTCCCAGGATATTAGAGGCAAAGTGGGTGAGGTAATATTTTTTATTGCACCAACTTCTGTTGGTGACAAAGATGAACTTTCGAGCTTGCTCAGAGTTCTGTTATTTACATGCATACTCAGAGCTCTGTGTAAGCTCGTCTCTTTCTCACCAACAGAAATTGGTCCAATAAAACATATTATCTTTCTTGTTATGTTGTTTCTCTAATATTAAAGATGTATCACTTTCTGCATCTGTGATAAAATGTCTGTCATTAGGAACAGATTCTGATCCCCTTACTACATGAGGAGTCTAGTAGATTTCAGTGGCTTACTTGTGGTGAAAGTTTTGATATATTTACATGTGTTACAAGCCCCTGAGAGGGCACCATTCAATTGATTTAAATCTGGTTTTAAATGATTGGTTTATTTTAAGTCAATAAGTAATCAATCTAAACCAGGTTTAAATCAATCAACATATACGTTTTTCACTAAATTATTTTTAAAAGTACATCCATCAATGGAAGATGTAATCCAACCAGGGAACTCAGCCCATGAAAGAGGCCCTACAGCTTCATTTTTTAATCAAAATGTTTGTTCTATGATGAAAAATTTCAGGTTTTTGGCTGAAATGTTGAAGCTTTTCATGAGGATTTTTTTTTCTGATGAGCTGTAATTCAGGGTCCTGCCTGCTTGTTTTGGTAACAATATGAGTTTATTCCTTTTTTCTCTGGCTCACATTAGAGAGCTTGCACAGAGTGATCTGGGTTCTAATAAATTCTGTGGTTGATGCATGGGAAGGGTTACTGAACAGTTACCCCTGTGCAAACCCATTGACATGGATTACGCACGTGCCAGTGAGGGCATAACCTGAAGAACTGAGTTTGCACAGACCTCATTGAGGGCATCGTTTTGCCTGAAGGAACCTTTGTTATAGGTGATATCAAATGACTTAGCTTCTCTCTCAGAACTCAAGCTGAGTTTCCATGGTTAGAAAATGGAAAAACAAAAACAGCAAACATTTCCAAGATGCCGTTTTGACCATTTCTCAGAGTAGAAGAAATGCACTTTCTTTGATCCACTTGTCAGAATGCCACAGTTCATCACAGCAAAGGTGAAATAGAACTAGCTGCAGATGGCTCCTACTGAATCATTTGGAGTTCTACTCACATCTGAAAACATCAGCTGTATTCAGTTTTTAATGGTTAGCATTATGTCAATGTCTATAAAAATTGTATACAGGTACAAGTCATTTATTGTTAAATTTACCAATAGGGGAACTTCAAAACCCTTTAAAAAACATATTTTTTTTTGGTAGCATCGCCCACCCTGCTTGAACACGTTTCTTGAAGAAGAGTGTGAAAATCAAAAAGGTCAGAATCTTTGTAGAAGTGCAGAGAATTCAAGCAAATGATGACAACAAAGAATTAAAACTCTGGCCTGAAGTCAATGAGGAAAAATCAAAGCAATAGCAACAAGCAAAACTATTTCAATCAAGATGCAATTTCTGAAACCTTAAAAAGACAATTGTGGCTCCCCCCCCCCCCGGCTAAATTGAGCCCTGGAGTGCAACCCTGACAAGCAAAACTTCTTTGCTTTCTTCATTTCTTTTAAACTTACTTCATTTATCAAAAGCCTGGCAAAACAGTAAAACTCAATGAAAACAACCTTTCCTTCCCCCTTATCTCCACCTCCCTCAAGAGGTCCCCCAACCAAACAAACACCCACACCTTGATTCTGATAATAGTTGCATTACTTAATGGCAAATCTCGGCTGTAACTAGTGGGTAATGAGTTACCTCATTTGAGAAGAGCAGAGATTTGGGTCATTAGGTCCCTTCCCACCCCCACTATCTGTTGTGTGTATATTCTTTTTGAAAAATACATTAGAAGAACACCATTAAGGTTGAAAAGTCAAGTACTCAGAAGTCAGAATTAAATTGTCTCACATGCATTAGGATAGTCTTTAATTCCACGATCACATACTGCAGCTTCTCTCTCCCTCTGAGGATACGCCTGCACTGCAGTCGGAGGTGTGATTGCAGCATGTGTAGCTATACCAAGACAGCTTTGATCTAACCATCATGCATACTGTTAGCAACGAAGCCATGGCAGCGTGGGCTCAGCGCAGACCAGCTTCCTGAGTAATTACCTAGGGTCCTGGACAGGCTTGTACAGCTCCTGCTGCCACAGCTTCACTGCTCTCAGTAGGTGAGCTACCTAGATGAAAGCTAGCTTGGGTATGTGCACACATGCTGCACTCACAAATACCAATTGTAGTGTAGACATACCTTGATTCTGCTGGTGACTGTCAGAAAACAGAGTCCAGCGACCTCTAGGGCAGGGGTTGGCAACCTTTCAGAAGTGGTGTGCCGAGTCTTCATTTATTCACTCTAATTTAAGGTTTCGCGTGCCAGTAATAATTTTAACGTTTTTAGAAGGTCTCTTTCTATAAGTTTATAATATATAACGAACCTATTGTTGTATGTAAAGTAAATAAGGTTTTTAAGAACATTTAATAATGTTTAAGAAGCTTCATTTAAAACTAAATTAAAATGCAGAGCCCTCCCAGACCAGTGGCCAGGACCCAGGCAGTATGAGTGCCACTGAAAATCCGCTCATGTGCCACCTTTGGCATGCGTGCCATAGGTTGCCTACCCCTGCTCTAGAGTAACCCTATTTCTGTGCTAAATGTAAAGATAGTGGGTTGGATTTTCCACAGCGTTTAATTTCAGCGGGACTTGTGCTCCTCATTCATTTAGGTGGTTTTGAAAAGCCACTCACTATAAGCAAAGGGAATGAGCGGAGCAAGAATTACTGCATGTCTTCAATATACAGTGTGATTAGCTCTTACATGTGGGAGAATGTGTCACATATTCTCATAATCCATTTAGACAGCTATAATTAAGAAAGGTAGTTAACTAACGAGTGGCATAACTAACAAGCGACACAGAAAAGTACAGTGATATTGGCTTATGATAATCTTCTGATACCTAATCTGGTTATTTCATGTCTGGAAAAATGATGGCAATGTGTAAATCCATTCCATTTTCTAAACGAGAAGCAAAACATTAATCGTCTTTCAAAACTAACAAACTCTCTTCTGCATTTCAGGCCACTCATCTGATAATCTCTTCCTGGGCATGGAAGACTGGTTTGAATAATTGCTATTATTGGAGGAATTCCCTGGGTAATGATCTGCTTTACAAGCAGCTCTGACTAGATAGAATACCTGCCAAAAACTGAGTTTGGTTGATCGCCTGCCACAAAGATGGGTGATGAACATAACATGTTTATCTTACTTGGATCTGAACAGCTACAAGGAGGAGAAGTCCTTCTGATGTGACTTACCCTCTAAGCAAGTGGGAATGTCATTCAAATAAATGAAAAAGTGATTCAAAACTGATAAAAGGAAAATACTTTGTTCATACAATTAATTAAACTGTAGAACTCAATGCCACAGGATGTTTAGGCCAAGAATTTAGTATAAGATTGAAAGAGATAACAATACTATCCAGAGTTAACTTTTTCACTAGGAGGGTGGTGAAGCACTGGAATGGGTTCCCTAGGGAGGTGGTGGAATCTCCTTCCTTAGAGGTTTTTAATGTCAGGCTTGACAAAGCCCTGGCTGGGATGATTTAGTTGGGAACTGGTCCTGCTTTGAGCAGGGGGGTGGACTAGATGACCTCCTGAGGTCCCTTCCAACCCTGATATTCTATGAGTCTATGATTCCTTCATTGTTCTATTTCCTCCCCCTCCCCCTCCCCTCCTTCTTCCGCATCTTGGACCACAGCTTCCTCTCATCACCAGCTGTTGGGATCTAAATTTCTGTCCATTTCAGAATACTTAACAATGGTATTTAGGTACTTAAGAATGATGTCACTGCCCGCAAATGGAGCCTTGAAGGAGGCCTCCTTACCTATTATTAATTATAGAAATAAAATGGACTCTTCCTTCAGCATATTTCCATCAAGGCAATTATAATTTGCATTCTCTTAGAGTGCTTTATATGTATAGGGTGTGATGGCAAAGTCCTAACTCAGATGAAACTCCTTGGCTTTGGTGGAAGTTTTTAACCTGAGAATGGAGTACAGCATTCTGCTCACTATGCACTTTGCAGAAGGCTATCAGATTTAGATGGAACTCACTTTATGAGTGTATATTACTGGTGGGGAATTAATAACACTGTGAAATAATATTAATATTTGTAGATCCTGTGCTGTTCTAGTCAGTAAATTTTCACTGTAGACATTTGTTGTACCTTGCTGTATTTCCATCACTGTGGTTTGACCTTTAAAAGCTTTTAGAATGCTATTGAAGGATATTGGAGCCAGCTGATAAGCCGAAGATAGATAGGCCAATCTTAGCCTTCAGTGCACGATGTATCACCTCTGTTTAACCTGGCTTAGTTTAGATGTCAGTTTTTTTAATATCCACCATCACTGATGTAAAACAATTTTATGGAAGATCCTTTTTGGGAAAAAAAAATCTAGTATCAGAAAATGCCAGACCTTTGAATTTATATCCTTGCTATGATTTACCTGTCAGGGGTTTTGGCGTAGCAGTTCTAAAGCTGACGTTGTCTCAAATTAAAATGCCAAGGTATAAAATATTTGCTCATTTCACAATGCTAATTGGCATATACAGCATATGTGTCAGTGAGACTCAGAAGCACTAGTACTGAATAATAGAAATGTTTGGCCAGGTAGCAGTCTGAGGGAGAACTGGGGAAGTACATGCACCAGGCCTGTATATACAAATACTCACCGTGGATGAATCAAAACAGGAGTACAAAGTGCACTAGGTCTGTCCAGAGTTCAGACTCAGGGGGAGCCTCGGGGTAGTGTTTGTGCAGGGTGTGGGAAATGCAGCTCTTAAAATAAAGGAGCAAAGAAATTAGTTTATTACACGAAGTAAGAGAAGAGATGCGAAACAATGTTCTTTTTGCTGTATATTTACCATGTAGGTCACTGGGTTTCTGTCTGTTTAGAAGGTGTCATATATTCACATGGCAGTTTATAAATAAAGAACAATAATATAGGGAAGGATACATTATCTACATACATATCCAAGGAAACCTAAAGGCCAAGTTGAAAAGTGAATCTTTGAGTGGCCCCTCGAAAGATTAAATTTTACCATGTTAGACTCGCTCTCTACTGTGATTCAGAGTCTCAGATCCTCTCATCAGTGTGTATCTTGCCAACCCCCTTATGCATCTCTTTGATCTACTGAGTGATAAAGAAGTCTAAGGAATCTAGGTTCACACACTGAAGGATTATAAGTCAGGAGTGTAGCAAGAAAAGCAGCTAACCAGGTGGTATAAGAGGGGTAACTTGATCAAGTCCACAGAGGAAGCTGGTGTGAGAATTGGGGCTTAGAAAGCAAGATTCCTTTACTTTTTAGGCCTATGCATTGTCCAATAGCTCAGTCAACTACTCACTCAGTTGAGCTGTTTGGCCAGAAGCAACAATGGCTACTTAGTGCAGATGGCTGGCAGTGAGGAGAGAGCCTTAGTGCCATCAATGGCATCATAAGTAGCACAGCCTTTTCACAGTCACAGATTGGCCTTCAAACCTCTTCCTAACCCTTCCCCAAAAGACCAAACCCCTCCCCCAGTAGTAGGCCAGCCTCAACAATCATCTTACCCTTGCAAAGATACCTTCCCAACAAAAAAAGGCTAGAAGTTGAGCATCCAATGCTGCAAAACTCTTACCCAGGTGAGACCTTGAGATCAATGGGAGCTCTCATGTGAATATGTTCTATCAATATAAAGTACCTTTCCCCAGAAAAATTAGTAGTTGAGGTTAGCCTGGGCATTCATGGTGTATGGCCTCCAAATCAGATGGTCTAATCTACTGCTGCAGGCCCCAGTGCTAGTTTGGATTGTAAACATCTTGGGTCAGGGACATTGTTCTCTTCTGTATGCTGAGTACTATCCACACCTCTGGCACTGTATAATGCATAATGAAACCTCTGGGGACCTTCCTACATTTTAATAATGGCATAAAAGTTATTTGATTTATTTTACAGTATTTTTGAGTTTGTGGGCTGATATTACACACTCTTCGTACCAGCCAATCACTTGTCGATTTATATGTGGAACGACAAATTGAAATATAAGAAAATGTTATGTTACAGAAAATGGAAGATCCATCAGTGACCACTCTCCATTGGGATGTTGGTTTGCTTGTGGTCTTGTTCTATTTTTGTCCTGCTGGTTGTGTTTGTTTGGTCTTGTCTTTTGGGTTGTGAGGCTGTGCAATGCATGACACAGCCCTGTGCTGTCAGCTGCTGCCTGCCAGTAGCAGCAACTAAGCATGGGAGTTCTAGCTATGCCTGACTTGGGGAAGCAGAACAGTCGCTGTTGAATTCAGCCTACTCTGTGCTGGTGAGATGGATACATTTCTGGTCTGTCCAGGTGTCTGGGAAATGTGTGAGAGGATTGGGTTGTACCCTATTTTCCCCCGGTCCTTATAAAGGGGACATTGTGCTTGAGCTTCCCCATGACTCGTGACTCCATTCATTTGAAAAGCTGGTGCATACATCTAGTAGACAATGTCTTGTATATGGAGTCCAGTTGCTTTTCTGAGGCTGAAGAAAGGCTGACTATTGGTCTCTACTGGTGCCCTCACTTGTTCTGAGCTGGGAGCCTACAACGAGGATAGTTTTCTCGGTATCTGTCACGGACAGCATCTCCCCTCTACCGTCACCTTCATATCCCAATCCAAAGCTCCAGTCACAGATAACCAAGCATGACTTACTGTATTTTATGTGTCTGTGTCCCCTGGGGCATTGTGATGTTCAGTGTTCTCAAATACAGCTAGCAAAGGAAGTTATCAAATGCTTTCTTACGGTCTGTCCTGCTTCAGAGAGCAATGGCTGAAGTAGCCCTTTTTTTGTGGCATGTTCCTTTTCTGTGACATTTCTCCAGCAGTTCATAGGGGTTAGGTGTATTATAAATGAAGAGAGCCTTTGCCCCTCATGCTCTGATAACATGCATGCCAGGCATCTGGTGGCTTCTTTTATTCCATTTGTCTGTGTACGGACTTTGCATTGCTTCCTGTCTACTTATTGGGCTCCATTCCCAGTAGCATCTGAGTGTCTCTCAAGCACCACTGAATTTATCCTTCTCTTCCTCATCTCTCATGAGTGTGATGAGCCTCATTTTACAGATGGGGGACTGCAGCACAGGTTAATTGACATGCCCAAGGTCATACAGGAAGCCTGGGGCAAAGCTAAGAATTGAGTCCACATTTGCAGAGTCCCAGTCCAGTGCTTTAACCACAAGACCCTCTTTTTTTCCCTTTCCTCTTTTTTTTCCCCCCGGCAACAGACCCAAAGCAGTGCACAGAACAAAATATCTAGGTTTGTGCCCCAATCATTGGATACCATGTCATCATCTGATAAGGTGCTTTATGAAAATCACAAAGGCCATGCATGCAGATAGAGCCAGAAAACCAAAATAGCCTGGTAACCCAGAAAGGCAGCAGAATTTTCAAAATGTTATCCCCACCCAAGCCGCTTTTGAAAATTTCAAAGGTCTTAAGGGCAGCCAACACTGAGCACTTATCTTTTTAGGCTTCATATGCACCCACTTGGAAAATCCTGCTGCAAAAGAAGAACTTACAATAAAAGACATGGAAAATAATTACCATCTTGGAGAAAGTGATTCATTCGGTCACAGTGCATAATAACATCACCTGCTGCTCCGCTGTTGCAATCCTTGAACTGCTTTCACTGCACAGGGGGAGGAATGAAAGGCAATAGAAAGTATAGCACATTCTGATTAGTAAGCTGATGTCTCAGCACCAGATCAATATCTGAGTCCACAGATAGGCTAGTTTTTATGAGGTCCTTAAAATATATAAAAAGGCAATGTAGCATAAAAATCCTCTAAAACCACAAATGTGTCTTGTTGATGATCCCCTTTCCCTGTTTTTTCTTTCCTATTTCAGGGGATTTATTATGGGAAGCTCCTTTTTCTTTTCTTTTGTAAAAGTACATCTTATAAGGGTTGCTAAAGGGACATCAAGATATAGGATCTGAGAATATTTTTATTTCTGCCTCTGATTATAAAGGGAAGTAGATCATACAGAAGAAGAGATCCTTCACTCTTACCGACCCTTCTTGATGTTAGTTTGTAAAGGCATTGACAAACGTCAGAGTCAGGTATGCAAAATTATTTTGACAGTCTCACACACAAGGCTGATGTTTATTATTCCTAGCTAGATTGTATTTGATGGGGGAGAAGAAAGATGTTGAACAATGGGTGTGTGATACTCACTGTAAAATTCAGGATGAGACTGAATGTGCTATAACAGCCGTACTGTGACCTTAACAAAGTATAGTGGTTTTGTTCATAGGAAAATCAAAATGCTGAATGAGTGCAAATTTGAGTATTATACTGAGCTGAAGATGTAAAAAAGAAGGAATGTTCACACTGAAATTGCATATCACTGTTATTTCTTGTGGTATCATAGCACCTGACCAAGTGAACGTGGGATAACAGGAAACGAACACTGAACGCCAAGGTATGGGTCTACCAGACGTGTATTCTGAACATGCTGTTGTATGGGGTGAAACCTGGACCACCTAGAGAAGGATAAACATCTTCCCCAAATGCTGTCTTTGCTGTATTCTACATTTCTAGTGGAAAATCAGAGTTCCTGATGCTGAAGTACTTAAAAAAGCGAAAGTGCCAGGTTTAATCACTATTCTCAAACACTGTTGCCTCCATTAGCTTGGTCATCTGCACTGGGATGGACACTGGATGCATTCTAAAGGATCTCCTGTATGGAGAACTTGCTCCAAGGCTGCTGGGCCAACTCAAACTCAGGTTCAAGGATGTTTTCAAGGGGGACTTGAATGCTTTTGACATCAACACAGCAACCTGGGGAGATGCAGCTAGCAAGGGGTCACACTGATACTCTGTGCTCCACCAGGGAGTCAGAGAGGCTGAAGGGAGATGGTCGAGAGCGTGGAGAGGAAAGGGCAGCAGATCTTAAGTGCTACTAGTGCACTGGTGTCATCCTCTGTCCTGGTACCCTACACCTGTGCTATTTGTGGCAAGAATTGTCACTTGAGAATTGGAAATTTTAGCCACTTCGTGATGCTGCAGCATGACACACAGTAACTGAACTACTTTGGCACTTCAGCCACCGTCTTTCAAGTGGTCCGTTGCCAACTGCTATAGCATGAAGGAGCCCTAGTCATGGGCCAGGACCCCATTGTGCTAGACACTGTACAAGCACACAACAAAAAAGACACTCCCTGTCATCTTAACATACACATGAATTCATTTTACCCTTCTTTTCCTAATAAGCACTGCTACATTGTGATATGTACTCGCCTTTGTGTGTAGACAATCCAATATGAGGTAAACTTGTTTCTATCCTTAAATTCCATTACTCTCAATGAAAGTGAAAGCATTGAAGATTCAGGCCTGTATCGGTGTCATGGGGTTTTATTAAAACATTCTAAATGTTAATGTAACTATGTTTCAAAAGGCTTATTTTACCATGAAATATCCTGACTTGTTAGGCCTGCAAAGATTATACTGAGAGTTGTCCCATATTGTAAGTCGTATCTGAAGGTTTCTGACTATGCATTTTGTTTTGAACCAATAAGTGATGTGTAGCTTCTTTCCTCTGAGTATCAGGAATCACTCATTGCTTTGTTGTGCATCCCAGGTGGGCCCTCTCTAAAAAGTGGATCATCTCGGCAATTATTCAGGGAGAAGTCTGATAATTTTGTTGAACTCAGCAGTTTGGAAATTCATAAGCAATTCTCAGCATGAACAAACTGCAAAATGCATTTCAATAGAAATTTTATAATTGCAATTGACCTTTTGAAGATTATTTGAGATGGCATCCATCTTGCTAAAAAAGTGAGATCATTGTAAAAAACAGCAGTATGAAGCCCATTGTAAAAGTGAAAACTTCCAGGCAGCTGAAAAACAGATATGTTTTTGTCTCTTGAAGGGCATCCTATTCCCCAGTGCATGAGCAGTACGTTGGAAGGAACAAAGGTCCAGTTTAAAACAACATTTTTGCCCCAGTGATGTTCACAAAGGGCTCAATTCTGTATACCCGTATGTAAGCAGACATAACTTGTATGAGTAAGGGTTTGCAGATTACAAACCACAATATGAATAACCAACAGAGCATTCACAGTTACCATGTCCAATGGATGGTACCCGATCTGTACTGGGGCAAAGAAGAAAATATAGGACTGAGGCAGGAGACCAGGGTTTTATTTCCAGCTCTGTTACAGACTTCTTGCATATCCTTGGGAAAGTGGGAGCAAATCAGATCTTTAATCTTTCTGTGTGCCACCTCCATTTCTTCATCTGTCAAATGTAGGGTTACCATACGTCCGGATTTTCCCGGACATGTCCGGCTTTTTGGGCCTCAAATCCCCCTCTGGGGGGAAATCCCCAAAACCCAGACATGTCCGGGAAAATAGGGAGGGAGGGACCGGCGGTGCGGAGCCGGGGGCTGGGGCTGGCGGTGCGGAGCTGGGGGTGCTCAGTCGGGGACCGGGCCCAGCCGGGGGCGGTGGTACTCCGCCCGAGGCCGGCGGTGCGGGGCCGGGCGGTGCTCAGCCCGGGGGCCAGGGGCTGGAGCCGACGGTGCGGGGCTGGCGGTGCTCGGCCGGGCTGGCGGTGCTCGGCTGGTGGTGTGAAGCTGGGGGCCAGGGCCGGCGGTGCAGAGCCGGCGGTGCAGAGCCGGGGGTGCTCGGCCGGGGGCCAGGGCCCGGCGGTAGAGCTGGTGGAGCGGGGCCGGTGGTGCTCGGCCGGCGGGAGCCAAGCCGGGCGGGAGACACCGGGTCCAGAGTCTCTTGGCCTAGGCCGGCCGGCTGCCAAAGGGAGCCGCTCGGCCGGGGGGGCCGTACTGGGCCGCGTCCCCCCTCCCCAGCTTGCCTGCTGCTTCAGGCTTCCCGCGAATCAAATGTTCGCGGGAAGCAGGGGAGGGGCGGGGGGTGAAGCATCCAGGGAGGGGGCGGAGTTGGGGCAGGGTCGGGAAGGGGCAGGGCTGGGGAAGGGGCGGAGTTGGGGTGGGGCTGGGGCCTGTGGAGTGTCCTCTTTTTGGACACTTAAAATATGGTAACCCTAGTCAAATGGGGATGGTAATACCTACTTTACAGAGGTGTTAGTCCAAATCCATTAACGTTTATAAATCACTTTGAGAGCCTTTGAAAAATGATGGTGTTGGGTTGAAGGCACAAGACTGGTACTCAGAAAATCTGGGTTCATTTACTGACTCTTCCATAGGCTTCATCTGTGCCCTTGAGCCTTGGATTTAGGTGTCTAGCTTACAGCAGTTTGAAAATATTGCCTATGTGAGATAGCAAATGCCATAGAGAATCAGTGTCAGAATAGGTCCCTTGCTGTCAGTCTTGTGCTTAGTGCACTAGATCTTGCCTGCTCCTCAGAGGAGAAGCTGGTTCTTATATCAGTAGTGGAATTCTGGTCAGAATTGTCGTCTATAGGCTGTATCTGTGACGTGATCTGGAGTCGTCTCAAAAAATCAAGGGATGTATTACTGTTGTGTGCTGGAAGGCAGTGACTCTGAAAAGGACTTTAGAGATTATCACAGATAACCAATTAAACATGAGCTCCCAGTGTGATGTTGTCACTAAAGGGGTCACACGATACTTGCCTATATTAACAGGGAAATATCAAGTAGAAGCAGGGAGATAATTTATCTCTGTACATGGCATTAGTGAGACCAGTACTGAAATACAGAGCCCAGTTCTGGTATACACTTCAATTCTTATAAATCCTTTTAGAAGTCTGTGTTTAAAAACAATAACAACAAAACCCTTTTGATGAGATTGAAGGAGCTCAGTCTGTTTTGCTTACTAAAGAGAACTTTCACAGATAACTTGATCTCCATCTATAAGAAAGGAAGGATGGTCCGTGGTGAGCGAGCTAGTATGGGACTTGGTTTGATTTCTTGCTCCACTACAGGCTTCCTGTGTCACCTTGAGCAAATCTCTCTGTGCCTCAGTTGTCCAACTGTAAAATGGGGATGCTAGCACTGCCCTGCCTCCCAGGGTTGTGAGGATCAATACATTAAAGACTGTGAGATGCTCAGATACTAAAATAATGGGGGCCAGATATGTACCATGCATAGACAGATAAAGTACCTATGCAGGCATACTTAATCTGGCAAATAAAAACATGATCAAATCCAGTGACTGGAAGCTTAGTTCAGAAAAGTTCAAGCTTTAAGAGATAACGCTTAATAGTGAATGTAATTAACCACTGAAACTATTTTTGCTTAAGCAAAACAAAAACTCTCAGTTGTTTTTATTTGCAAGGTTCATATATGACCCATTTTCAGTTTAATTTTTTAAAATCCGTGGTTTGATTGAAAACATTATTGAAATGATTGTTGACATTTTTCCTAAAAACGGTTTATTAAATGAACTTATTGATAACTATTTTGATATGTCCAATTTTAAAAGTTGATAGAACAATTTTTGCAAAAATGATCTTTTTTAAGAAAGTTGACCATTTGAGGCTATTTTTCAATTTAAATTTTTTGTTCCCAAAACATTGGCTGGGTTATATAAATTAACATTACATTCTCACATTTTGAGAGTCACTCCTATACTAGTTATTTGATATCTATCCTTTCACAGATTGGAGGGTTTGAAATATTGGAAGGAAGAAACGTACATATTGAAAATGCAGTTTGATCAAGATGAAAGAGCTATCGCCTTAACTATTAAAAGTAGCAACATAGGGTTTTTAATTTTTGTGCATTAAAATGCCAGTCTGTAAAATGTTGGCTCATTTCACATAAATATGCTGACCATTTTGAACATGTGCCATGTGTTATGGGGCAGGTCAATAGAAGCAGTATTAAATAAAAGTAAAGTCTGACTGGGACCGCTGTGTATGCATAAGGATTGTACCTGCAGAGAGTTACCCTAGTTAATAAATCCAGGACTATGCTATTCCTCCTGACCTTTCTAGCGCAAAACTCAGGAGGAACATGCATTTGTGGGGCGGGGGGATGGGGGGGTGCGTTGTTCTGTGGGTGGGGAGGCACTGATGTATGTGTGGGGGTATGTGAAATGCAAATCTTGTTGAAATAAAGCAATTTGTTTAATATACGAAGTAAGAGACAAGAAGAGAGATTGTTAGTTTGTTAAATATTTACTGTTCAAGACTTACGTTTTCCTGGAAATACATGTACACATTTGATTTAATTGTTAGTAAAGTGCCGTAAGCGTATATGGTGGGGTTTTGTTTTTTTCAAACACATAGAAGGACTAAGTCTTTGCCTGCTTTGTATAGTTTAGTTTATAATTCAAACAGAAAAGACATGCCAGGAAGTAATCACAGTTCAGTAGCAACTCTGGAGTCAGTGAGCAGT
This sequence comes from Trachemys scripta elegans, assembly GCF_013100865.1. Classification (NCBI taxonomy): domain Eukaryota; kingdom Metazoa; phylum Chordata; order Testudines; family Emydidae; genus Trachemys; species Trachemys scripta. The sequence goes on along the minus strand of NC_048303.1, from coordinate 113,319,719 downwards.
ATTAAAAGATTTCCCAAAGGAAATGGATTTTGAAGGAGAGAAGACAGGGTGTTGGAGAGAGAGATGCTAGAAGCTAAAAGAACAAGTAAATTTGAGAATGGCAAGAGACATAGGGCAGGTCTGCACTACCCACTTAAGTTGATTTAACTTACGTTGCTCATGGGTGTGAAAAAGACACTCCCCGAGTGATGCAAGTTACAGCAACCTAAGCACTGTCCACACCGGTGCCATGTTGGTGGGAGAGCGCCTCCTGCTGACATAGCTTCTACCTCTCGCAGAGGTGGAGTAATTATGCTGACTGTATTAGCCCGAAATGGTTCGTAAGGTGTTTACCTTCTGAGGCCGCTGAGAAGATGGGCTTATCTGCAGGCCCTTCCCCTTCCCCGTATCTGTTACTGGGATGATTAAAGATGAAACTAACAGGGTAAGGTGCAAATACGGTAAGATTTATTAGACCAATTTGGTCTTAAAAGCAGAATCCTTGTTACAAGTAATAACAAAGCACAAGCAATAACAAAACACAGGTAAATACAAATAGCTCAGTTGTTAACAGCAGATGGAAATGGACTTAAAGTCCGGAGCTCACAAACCTGATACACTGGGATAACCAAAAGACAATAAAAGGAAACTACAGTACCATCTCTCTGCTTGTCCTAGACACAAACCCCGCCTGTCGAAGGGATGGACCTCGACTGTCCCATGGAACGAACCCTGACCACGACAAATTTGTTTCTGGAATCCTGAACAGAACCAAGGAAGACTGAAGATGCTGGAGCACAGGAACAGACACGATCACCGAGTAAGTGGCTTCTCTCTTCTTCCTTCTGTCTTCCGTCTCCTAGGTGTCGTCATGAGTGGTAGTGTGTGGACTTGCGGGTGAAAATGAGAATGGGTGCATGCAGTGTATGACACCGATAGAACCTGATACCATATGCTATAACCCTGGCCTAGCTGGACTCCTTCCACAAGCTGATAATGTGGGAGAGACTGGCTGCCTCTAAGATGGACAGCCCCAAGCAGCAGTGAGGCTGCCACCTAAATAGTCTGTGGTTGCTAGGCAGACTATGCAGTCACATGATTCTAACCGCTCCTTGCCTTTTCCCGCTCTAATTTGAAAAAGGCAGGGAGGAGGGGCAGGAAGTTCTCCATGAAGGAGGGCATCCAAAATGGCGTCCTCCTTGTTGTTTTTACAAAACAAGATGGAGACTAGAGGAGAAATATACCAAAACAAGATTTTACCCCAACAACGGGAGAGTGCTCTCCCATCAGTATAGAGCGTCTTCACCAGATGTGCTACAGTGGCACAGCTGCATCAGTGCAGATGTGCCAATATAGCACTTCAGGTGTAGGGCCTGCCCTTAGGCCCTGTCTAATGTTTGGAAAAATTATCTGAGCAACCCAGTCTCTTTTCACTCTTGCAACCAGTGTTGGAAATTGCTTAAGTGCAGGTGGGGAAAATGGCGGGAACAACAAATAATGAACTTCTTTTCAATTTATTTCTAATTTCAAAATTGTTAGGTTCCTGTGTCGAATTTTCTCAAACTGAGATACTTTTCTCCTTTCTTTATTTTGAACTGTTTGTTCAAAATGTCAAAATCAGAAAAAGAGCTGACCGTATCTAGGCAAAATGGTTTTCTGCATCATCACAGAAAGTGTGATTGACATGATTGATTTGTTTTTCCCACCTTCACTGGCATTTGAGCACTCAGTGAGTGGGAGCTGTGGGTGTGGGAGACGCACTTTGCTGACAGCAGTTTCCAGCAGCAGGTTATTGATGGGCCTAAAGGAAGCAAATAGGAAAAGAGATCAGGAGAAATTCAGAGTGAAAGTGGGATGGTGGGGAAAGGCAAATTCCACCCTCCTGCCCTCATCTATTAAAAGTTTTAAGGATGAGGAAGGAAAGGAGGAGAGATTTTAATGAGCTCTAAATAAGAGGACAGGTTTAATCTCATGCTAAAAGATAGCTTCTCCCGTTACACCACTAGCATTGTTAGTAACCTAGTTCAGTACAGACCCGGAAGGAAAGGAGCTCTGGACTGAATGGCCGATCCCATTTCCTACAGCACCTTACTTTACCTGGATGTCTCCTGTCCAAGTATTATAATGTGTATTGGGGCCTGATTCTCATTTACTGTAACTCCACTTTACACTACTGCAGCAGGGTGGAGGGGCCTTGAAGTTGAGGGTAAGTGTAATTTATGCCCAGTTTAACACCCCTTTTCACTGCAGGAGCTGTGTAAAGCGATATTTGTATAAACGGGGAATAAGATCCTGGGTATATAATTGCTAATTTGGCAACTGTGCAGTTGTGCTTTAATGAGAAAAAGAAACGCACTGTGTGTATACAGTGTGAGTGTCTGAATGATAGAGTCTATGAGCAGAGTGCTTGCCGAGGTTATTTTTGTGCAAAATAATCAAGCTTTCACTGTGCCCTGTATAGACCTTTACAAGGATACAAACAAGAATCTCAACCACTTATTAAAAAAAAAAAAAAAAGCTAGTGGTGTCTGACACTTCCAAAAATGGTCTTTTTTTATTGCTGTTCACCTTGTTAAAGATCCTGGGAATAAATATGATAGATATAAAGCTCTCATCGGTATACACATAGATTTCACGCACAGCTTTATGTGCTGTAGAGTCATAATTGCAGAATAACTGCATTAAAGTGTAATCAGTTATTTCCCTGCCCTCCCCACCTCTTGTCTCTTCTTTTTGAAGGTGGTCTATTCCTCCACCAAATAAGGCAATAATACATATAAAAGCCAAGTTAAAGGTTACCTCCCCCCAAACCCAAAAAACCTAGGCCAAGATTTTCTGAACAGTAACTAGTCATTTTGGAAGCCTCTGTTCCGGGGGAGTAGCCTGATTTTTTCAGAGGATGGGTGCTCAAAACTATCTGAAACTCAGGCCTTTTTACAATGTCTGCTTATGGGCACCCACATAGGGAGACCCCTAAAATCACCAGCCACTAGAGCTAAGAAAATAATTGATTTTTTTCCAGTTCAGTTGCTGCCAAAAATAAAAATTGTAAAAAAAGCGGTTAGTTTCCAACTGAAAGTGAATGTTGGGTTTTTTTTTTCCTTGCTGAAATGAAAAAACTGGGGAAAAAATGCGCAGGAAGAACAAAATGTTTTGAATTTTGATTCGAAATGACCCTTCCTAAATGAAATGTTGATTTGAACTGACATTTTGTTTTGAAATTGGTGATTGGAGACCATGACTAAATGAACTGTTTTGACACTTCCAAAAAAAAATTCAGTTTTTTTTCAGCCAAAACTATTTGCCTAATTCAAAGCAAATAGTTTCGCTGCCCCTTGAAATGCGTTTGTTGCCCAGCTTTATCCATCTCTTTTGTAAATCTTTGTTTTGGTAGTTATTTTCCACAGAGGATACAGTAAAAACTGAATCCTCATCAGATGAGGAAGAGATTCAAAGTTCTCTGAGAGACAAGAGAAGAATTCCATGAAAAGAGACAGCAGAAATGTTTCCTATAGTTAAGTAATATTTTTACTTTTTTTGTGTGTGTCCTATAATGTCATCTTCATACAAAATGCTCTATTGTGCAGGACTTCTTGTTGGCTTGATATTTTTGGTGAGTGTGGTTTGGGACTAGTTGTAAATTTACAGGCAGGTTCGGGATGGGGAAAGTCTGGAGTTCAGTTTTTCTTGTGTGTTTCAGCTTTTACAGGAAAAAACTATGACTGTAGAGTAGCATGCAGACTGGTAATAATTGGCAGTAATTGTTTTGGAATGGTTTCCTCCTTCAAAGAGAGAGAAAGAGGGGTTCATGAAGCTGGAAAAGCTTTGAACACTAAGAAGGGTTTTATTTCTTAACCTTTCCTCTATTTGTGGGTGGCCTACACTGAGCTGTCAGGAGCTTTCTCCATGTGTTTTCTCTCTCTTTGATCACTGCAAAATGCACAAAATAGGTTGCTTTTAAACTTGTGTCCATGCAGTTAAATGAACTGTTTTTCCCCCCTATTGATCTGGCATATTCTTTATCAGTGGCACCTACGCAAAATGCTCGTTTCACAAAACATTAAACTACTGGGTAATAGGGACCATAATTATGTTGTGTTGCAGTTGTCACTGAAGGGTTGAATTCCTGTCACCTTGTTAGATGAACTCTGGGGGAGAAGAAGTAGACGCTGATACCCCTGCCCTCGAGATGCTCAAATGGGAGACAACTGCACACTTTTCAGAAGCAAAATACACACATCCCTAATATCCCCACTTCATACAAAACTTGCAAGTGTGCTTATGAGAATGGGGCACTGATCCATGATGGGGGCCCCTAGATGCTATCCCAAAACAAAGAAATAATGATGTAAAAATAAAGTGTTCTTGGGGAAAACAAATATAATTCCATTTCTCTTCCCCTTTTTCTTTATAAGCATGGATGCAGCCCTCCATTTGGGGATTTATAATAGGCTATGGGTGGGGAAACATTTTATGTGAACCACTTATTGAAATATTACTTTTTAAGAAGCTAGCTTAAATAAAATCTTTGACTGAGATTTTCAAACCCAACTAGGCGATTTAGCCACTTTCGTCCAGCTTTATCTTCTTTAGATGCATCTAGTAAATAGATAACCACTCAATTTTAGGTTGAAACTAATGGAAGTTGTGTCTAAATCCTCCAAGCTGGCTTGGAAAACCTTAACCCATATATAACATAAGTGCCATAACACTCGGCCAAATAACTTATGCAAGTTAATAAACTGCAGTTGTAGAGAACATTGGAGCAGCTTGGAACACAAGGGCAGTTTAAGCTTTCAGTGTGTATTGCAATGGATTTGGTGAGCTACAGTTTATTTGTGTATGTGTCTCTCTGCTTCAGGGGGGCTGGAACAGTTTGTATAATGGAGGTGCTGAAAGCCACTGAACCAAATTGTAAACCTGTATATGATGGAAACCATTTCAAGGCAGGGCCTGCTGCCATACCCCCATACCTATGCTCTGCTTTTCAGAACACACATTGGGCACTTGCTACTTGTGACAAACTGTTATATGCAGGTCTATGATTATAAACTCTATAGCGTTTCTTGATGGATTACAGCTCATAAACAATTCTTTTTCCAAAATGTGTCTTTCCATTTGGTTAGACTAAAGATAACACATCAATGTACTGAAGTATATTTTCTCTTAAGATATCATGCAGTTTAATTAAAATTTTTTCATTTCTTTTGACATCTGAAATATGAGTTCTCTTGTGAAAAGCGACTCTTGATTACTGGGCACAGACTCTGACGGGGAAGATATAATTCTCTCTGCATACAGTAGAACTCTCATCTGTTCGGGGTTTTTTTCTCCCAGCATAACAGATATTCGTAACATTATATAGCCACCCTTTGCTGATATCAGCTGAAGCCTGTGCGCAGATCCCTGTACCTGCATTGACTTCAAGCAGGGACAGCCGTAATGTATTTTGGAGTGGTATCAGATAAACCTTCATAAAAGGTTATGAACAGACACTCCTTGAAATTCACCTTCCCCAAACCCTTCCTTTCTTGAATTAATAAAAGGGAGGGTTAAAACCATCTGGCCTAATTTGGGACCCAATCAACTACTGTGGATGTGAAAGCTAGATTTGAGTGTGTTACTGGGTTGTCATTCCACTGGGGAGAGCAGGTGACAAGTGGGGAGGTGGAAGAAGGAAAGTCCAATTTTTTAAAAATATAGTCCACTATACTATATATAGGGCACCTACTTGTGAGTAAGGAGATGTGCTATCCTGGTTGTGTCATACAGACGTCTCCATCTATGGCTATGATCGCCTCCGTTCTTCCGCTTTTTGATTTGTTATAACCTGAATCATCCTGGTGAACCCTCCAAAGCATATATTTAAATTAGAGGTTAAAAGACTTGTAAATCCAGCTACTTCTGTGCCTCTCTCCATCCCTCATGGCTTAAATGGGTCTATGCATATGCAGAGGTCTGCCCAGGCAGGATTCTGGCTGTCTTCTCTCTTCTTTCTGTATGCATTGACTAGGCTTAAAACTCCTAGTTTATGCTTCCACAAAGGCATGCTTCAGTGGGTGTATATACATGGCCTTATTACTTTAAAGCATGAATCCATTCAAATACTTCTTGGAATGCTCCTGTCTCACACTTGTCAAGTAACCTCTTAGCTTTATTAACTTTTCCAGTTTTATTTTCTTTCAAGGTGACTAACAAATAGATTTACCAAGGATCCAGAGATTTTAAAAGTATGAGCTTGACTGCCTAAATAAGCAGGTTAAGAGGTTCACATCCAGCACAATAGTTACTGAGAATCTGATCTTGCAGGTTTTGCATATCCAAATTGCCTGGTTTGGGGATGTCAAGTCCCACTGCAGATTGCTGGACCCCACTGCCTGCAGTGACCCAGCAGGCATTATGCTGGTGATAGCAGAAACATGTTCTCCTGCTACAAACTTGAGCAACTTACGGGGAACAGCAAACGCTTACTGGATAGGATGACCAGATGTCCCGTTTTTAAAGGAATAATCCCGTTTTTTGGGACTTTTTCTTATATAGGCGCCTATTACCCTCTAACCCCATCCCATTTTTTCACAGTTGCTATCTGGTAACCCTACCACTGGACCAGTAGAAAAACTGGGGAAAATCTTGCTGTCTTTATTCAGGACTGCAGCTGAGATGGATATTTAAAAATACCAATCCCTCAATTATATTAAACTCTACTTACAATTTCTACAAGCATCTCTAATTGGCATTCAGTGTAATAATTAACATTGTTGGAACTAAGCTGAAGAAGTATACTTCAAAGAACTGTTGAGAAGGACAGACTTCATGGCTGGCTTGGGGTCGGCTGGCACTGCAATTGGGGTGAAATTCAGCCCTTGGACAGGCCAATACAAGCTCTGTGCATCACTCAGAACAGAGGATAACTGGGATTAATGTTACTGCTCTGTAATTTAGATTACAGAGAAACAGGAAGGAAAACATCCTTTGAATTTTTAGGCCATGCTCCTTGCTCTCCTTGCTGCAGTCAAGCAGCAAAACTTCTCAGGCTGTGCAATTTTCACAGTAGCCTCTAAATTGTCCAACCCTAATTGCATAACTTCGTTTTTGCTCAATACCTGGCTTGCATGTGTGACTACTTTGGGTCCAGCCTAGTTACTGAGCAAATGTAAGGGCCAGATCCTCAACTGGTGTAAATCAGAATAGCTTCATTGAAATAAATGGAGCTACACTGACTTACATCAGCTGAGGATTTGGCCTTATGTTTTCATATGTGCAAAATTTGTCCCAAACTGCATACCCCCAAAAACGTACACAATCTAGACAGTAGTTGGTCTAGACAATATTTGGTGCTGCTATGGGGGCAGAGGACTGGACTCGATGACCTCCCGAGGTCCCTTCCAGTCCTAGAATCTATGAATCAGTTATAGTGAGCACATCTGAACATTTTGGACTTCACAGTGTTGATGGGTAATACCATAGGTAGTTATTGTATGACTCCTTCATGGTTTCATCCATAGCTCACAAAGCACTTTGCAAGAAAGTGAAGTATCATCATCGCCATTTTACAGATGGGAAAATTGAGGCACAAGGTGATGTACTGACTTGCTTGAGGCCACACAGCAGACAAGTGGCAGTGCTTGGGAATAGCAAACCAGGGCACTTTCAGCCCAGTCCAGTTCCCTACGCATTGGGGTCTCGGGATGATGATATAGAAAGGGGAAAAAAAAGAAGAAACAAACCACTGAAATAAATACATGATGAAATTTCCTTTTGTTTAAGAAAATATTTCTTTAAATTTCAGGATGGGTTTTTTGCGTTCTCTCTCTCTCAGTTCTAGTAAATAATATTGTAAAAATGCTAGACAGTCTCCCTGTCAGTTGGCATTAAAAGGGACATTATTGCTTTCTTGCACTGTGGTTTTTTTAGTGCCTTAATTACAGTAAATTGGAATAATTAGAATGAAATTATATGAACCCTACAATTCCCCAAGGCCTTTGTGCTGCCTTTTAGTATGATAATGAATGTTAAGATAAATAATTGATATATTCTGACTATCTCGAAATTTTTACAGCAACTTTTTCCCCCTTAATTTTCTTTTAGAGAGAAGCTGATGCTTTCAGAATGAAATATAATATGTGTAAAGTTACTGTCCAATGAAAGAAGTTAATTAAGCTTTTGGTGAACCTTCTTGCAAATAAAAAAAAATAGCAACGAGCAATTTCCTGATAATGGATGAGCGTGTTAATATAAAATTGACTTTTTGTAAAACCATTCTCACTTACTTAAATATTTAACTTTTTACTTGCAGAGTAAAAAAAAAAAAAGTGCTCACAAGATAAAATGATCTTTAATACAAAGGAGTCAAATATCAGAAGGGTTGTAGCAACTAATGCTTCCTTGTTTTCAATAAGGAAGCTGTTTTAATTTAATTCATATAGGCAGAGTGGTAACTAGACATTGAGTGCTTGAGTCTTGCAAGCATATTTGCTCCCCGGCCATTTTTTTCCGTCATTTGTCTGCCCTATTTTCCCACCCCTGTGGCTTTGCACCCTGGGCCGCCACCCAACTCACCCCATCTTGGTCATGGCCCTGCTTATAGGTTCTTGTACCGCCCTCCTCCCCATAGCATCTGAGTGCCTTCCATTAGTGCATTAAGCAATGTGATTAATATAGGTCATACATGGTGTGTTTTTCTCTCTCATGCTCTTTTCAGTATGGGGAACTGTGTTTGCAGCGTAGTGTTTTGGTAGGGTTTTTATTTTTGGCATGGTTATGTTCTATTTACATTCAAGAAGGCAAAGTCAAAAGTGTACACTGCACGGAGAGCGGAAGGTGGCCAGATTTGTGGAAGATCTGTGATGTTATTTACATATTAAACGTGGAGAGAAAGTTTAGCTATTGGCATAACCCCGCTGTCTTCATCCCTGAGTTCAGGGGAAGTGTTCCCAAAGGAAGGACACCAGGAACCAGGCCTCACACTATAATGACTATTTATACACAGCTTGAGAGATGGGTATACATTGTATAAAAATGTAGAGCTAGATTGTGACTGTTTCTTACAAGGGGTAGGGAAAATAACAGGAAGCATGGAAGGATCTCATCCACTTGGGCAGTCCAAGCAAAAAGACTGAGATTCTCCTGGGAAACATGTAGTCTCAAAGGGGAGAGGAGGAAGTGGAGCCATGGGTCCAGCCCTCTCATCAGGGCCCAGAGTCGGCTGAATGCTAGTGTTCAGGTCTGGTCACTTAAAGTGTAGAGCATAAACCAATGTGGCTCGTAGATGGGCAACAAAATGGATGTACTTGCAGGGAAGGCTTTCTATATGAGAAGACATTGCAAAGATTAGGAGACATGAAAGTGAGGAGGCTAATAAGAGGGGTCATGATAGAGGAATATAAATTAGTGAATGGGAATCTATCAGATGATCCTGTTCACTCCTTCTCATAGCATAAGAGCAAGAGGATTCCCAATGAAATTTTAAGGCAACCAATTAAAGAAAATTATTTGTATATGCTTTACCTTTGGGACTCATTGCCACAAGGTGGTGCTGATGTCCAAAATTTAGCTGGATTAAAAAGAGACTAGCTATGTATATCGGTAAGGAGAACATCCACAGATAAATTAGAGATGATAAAAATTGTAAGGGATACATGCCAACCACTAACTTTCTGGGTTTAGGAAGAGACTTCACTTTGGGAAAGTTACTATGTAATTGTCCATTATGGGGGCTGAAGCCTTCCTCTGAACCATTTGATCCTGGCTACCATCGCAGGCAGGACATGTGACAAGACGGACCACTGATCTGGTTTGGTGTGGCAATTCTTGTGTTCCTGTTCTTACCTTAAACAAATGCTTAAAAGAGTAAATTCAAGCTGAAACACTGGCATCATGTGCTTTCTAACCTCTTTGTTACTCCAGGATCCTGAACCTTCTTTTGTGTGCTCAAGGCCAATTCAGCTGGAATGTACCAAACTGGCAAAGGATTTGAAAGTTTTTAAAAAAAATGTTTTTGAACCGCCCATGTGTTGGATAGAAATGGGCAGGGGTGAAAGTAAGCTGGTACGGCCCGGTACGGCGTACCAGTTAAAAAAAAAAAAAAAAAAAAAAGTGTGGCGGCATACCGGTAAGAAAGTGTCTGAAGCATTCAGTACCTGCTTACTTTCACCTCTTTTGGCTACATAACAGCTTGAACTCGGCTCATAAAAGCCTGTAAAGTCAAAACTCACTCTGTCACATTTCTCTCCTCCCTCCTCCTCTGGCCAGGCTGCGGAAGGCGGCTAGACTCGACGCTTCACCCCCGTCTCGCACTCAGCAGCGGCCGCAGCTCCTCTCCAGCTTGCGGCAGGGAGAAAGGGGACTGGCTGACGGAGAAGCCCAGGGAGCGCCTGCATAACAGCTTAAACTCAGCTGTGTCTGCGGTTCAAGCCGCAGGATTAGGGGCCATTTCTGGCATCCCTTGTTTGTTTCACAGTGTTGGTGTGACCAAGGGGCAGTTTTTTTTCTGCCCTGGATCCAAGACGCAAATACAATCAGAATCGGGGACCATTTCCGAGTTCAAGTCTATCCCACCCCATCAGAGGATGGATGTAATGTCCAAACTGCTTGCAGATCCTCGTTGAAATATTACTTTAAAAAAAAAAAAAAGGAGAACCTGGTGGGAAGATGTGTCATGATGATCGGGGCTGATGTTTGGCAAAGGAATTTTGCTAAAGCAATGAAAGAATTGCAGGGAAAGCAATTAGCCTGATGGACAAAACCACAAAGAGATTGGAGGGGGGAACTGGATATTTAGGGAGATTATTGTGCTACCTTTGAAAGAAAAAAATAGTTTCCATTCCACCCGATTTATATATTGAATTAAACACCTGAAATGTCGTTGGGACATTCGGGCACGATCTCAGATCTCTTTCTGTTTTGTCTCAGTGTCCTGTGGCTGCTGAAATTGACAAATTTTTCTCTAAGTATCTTATATATTTCATGAAGGCTACTCTAGTTGTCCTTCATTCACTTCTCTTTCACCCTACTACTAGCCACCCACTGGTGCCCCATGCGTCCTTTTATGTGCCTGGGAAATTAAACAATCCTTGAGATCTGTTAACTTGCTAGGAAATAGGGAGGGTCTAGGCGGGGCACTGGCGGGCATGGCGCAATGCAGCCCCTTGCCCCCTGCCGCCTGGCTGGCTGGCTGTGGCTTTTGCCTCGGTTACTTACTCCTTGGCGGATCCAGCCCAGCACCAGGTGCAGCGGTAGCTGCTGGCTCTCTGCAGGCAGCAGCCGGCGAGGGCTGGTTGTTGGGGTCACTGCTGGTCAGCAGCAGCTGCATTGTGACACACATACGTACATACTGTCCTTGTGCAAGCAAGCGGCCACCCATTCCAGCGGCCGGCTGCATTCTCCAGGTGTGCAGCCCGGGACTCTGGGGTGGGGGGAAACTGTGTTTCTGCAGCTAACACCTCAGGAACTTCTGCAAGAGGCAAGGTCTGGCTGGGTGCTGCCAGCGCATCTGTGGGTGTCCAGCTTTCTTAATGGTGTCCTGCACCCGGGGGGCTGTTGGTCCTACAGTGAAAAGCTATCTCTTTTGAAAGATCCATCCATACTGTACAAATATATACATTTAGAACACATATGGATCAGAGAGAGAGATATAGATCTGTCAAGCAAGATAAGACTATTTTGTTTTCACAGGAAGATGTTCATGTGATTGTTCAAAACGTTAGCTTTTGAGTGCCATACTGCCACATGGTAACTGTGCGGGCTTGCTTCTTATTGGTCAATTCTTGTCAGGCGAGCAATTTACAGTAGGAGGACAGTAAGTGTGGGGAAAAAATGCCGCCTAAGATGATACCCATTAGGGTCTGTTGAAAGTGCATGTTTAAATGTAAAAGTGAGGAAATGGGGGATTGTCAGTCAAAAAGAACAGCAACAAATGAAGAAGCTGAAACTAGTCATCTACAGGAAAAAAACACTGACACTTTTACACCTTTGTCATGTGGTGAGCCGCAGCCACCACAAAGAGAGGAGACAAATGAAACTGCTGAATTGCCGGGTAAGAAAACTAAGACCCCACCACCATACCCGTCTGTGTGGTCAAAAATGCAATTTGAGGAGTTCAAAAAGAAAAACTACTGGCTTTTTGCTTCGGGCAGTAAACTTGGGTCACGGTATGTCATGATGTTTCTGATTTGAAGATGCATTCTGCAAGGGGGATTAACATCTCTCCAACCTTGGCTTCTTGTGAAATATCCTTGTATAGAAAGAATAAAGAGACAGAGCTCTCCTCCATTCACCAAAAAAAAAAAAAAATGAACATAAGAAATCTGCATCTCACATGGAGGCTGAAAAATTCAAGCCATGGCTAAAAAAGAAACTCTTCTTAATCTGAATGCTAAAAGTGAAGAAGCGGCAATTGAAACTACTGCTCGTGTATTCCGAACAGGCTACTACATTGCCAAAACAAATCAACCACTCAGTGACCATGAGAGCCTCATTGACCTACAGCAAATCAACGGAATTGAAATGGGACGTTGGTTGCATAGTAGAACAGTTTGTGTAGACGTGATCAATCATTTATCCACTGAAATGAAAGAGAATTGTCAACAAAATCATTGACAATAAGTCAAAAATTGGAGTACTTGTCGATGAATCGACTACTCTTGCTGGAAAATCTCATCTTTTTTTTTTTTTTTTTTTTAAAGCCAGTACAGGTGGAATTATGAGGCCACTTACGTTTCCTCTGGACTTAGTTGAGCTGCAAAGCGCAACAGCAGCAGCCAGTAAAGGGGAAATTTTAAAATGCTTGCTGGGTTGTGGGTTCATTAAAGAACTATTATTGGAAGTGTTGATCAGCTTTTGTAGTGACGGCGCAAATGTGATGTTAGGAGTCAAAGCTGGTGTTGGAAAACTACTACAAATGGGCTTTCCTAACGTGATATTATGGCATTGCCTCAACTATAGACTGGAACTTGCTGTCGATGAAGCTTTAGAAGTCACCAGAGATACAAATGACTTTAAGGCTTTTTTGGATGCATTGTACGAAAAACTCTCGTGAACTGAGTGTTCATACCAATGAATTACACGTTGTACTTCAAAAAATCGGCAAAGTGTTCAAGTGCAGTGTGGCAAACATACCCTGCTTTGGCAAAACACTTCGAGGTGGCCTCACAAGACCAGTCGAGAGTCGGAAGCGAACATCTTAAATTTCAAGGACTACACCCAAAGCTGTGTTCTGTAAATTTCATCAGAAACCTTTCTTTGATGCTGGATGTGCTGACGAACTGAAGAACTTGTCTGAGATGTTACAAGAATGAGACATGACCATTCCAAAAGCAGACAACCTAATGAAAATCTACATCAAGAGAATCGAAAGTCTAAAAACAGACCCAGGAGTTCACGCTGAACAAGCTCAGAAGGCTGAACAATCCATGATGTTCAAAACCAGCAAACTCAACAGTGTTGGAAAAAGCCCCAGAATCAACTCGTCTCAGTTCATTCAAGCAGTTGTTGACAACATGAGGACAAAACTATTCACAACTGCCTCAAACAAAGCCGATCAAAGCACACGTGATGAAAGGGCTTCTGATTATAAGAATTTAATTAACAATTTGTCGGTTTTGAATCCTGAAAAATGGCAAGAGAATCCAGAGAATTCCCACTTTGTAGAAAAGTAAATAAGAGCATTGGCTGATCAACTGCGTCAATAGGAAACACACTTGGGATTTGTGGAATTCAAGGCTTCTGGGGGAAAAAGCATTCCTGGAAAACTTAAAAAACTCATCCTTGCAGTGGAGTGAAGTGCCGAGCCGAGCCACCTTCCGCAGCCTGGCCGGAGGAGGCGGGAGGAGAGAAATGTGACAGAGTGAGTTTTTTCACTTTTCAGGCTTTTATTCCAATATTAAAGTTTTATTGGAGACGGTATTGGTAGTAGTAGCTTGAATTTCTATAGCAGTCCTGCAAAGGGATCCATGAAGTTCCATGTGTAGGAGAGGTGGGTTGCTTGCGAGATGACCATACCAGTAAGCAATGTAAATTACTTTCACCCCGGACATGGGCTTAGGCTATTTACAGAGCTGTGTAAAGATTCCACCTGCATCCCTGCTGACCCATTTGGAATGTTGATGTAAATGTGAGTTTTCAACCGAAAGAGCAAAACCAGATTTCATTTGCACAGCCGAAGTGGACGTTAATTATTGAGCTGCTTTCTGTATGCAGCCCAGAAGAGAGTGAGCTTCTATGTAGATTTCAAAAGCTAGTGCATACCCCTGTGCTAATGCACAGTTTTCAAATCCCTCGTGGAGGCTGTGGGTAAAGAACTCCGAGTATTTTAAATATGTATTAAGTTGCTAGGATTAATTAAGTTGCCTGACAGCTTTATGTGTCAGGTGAATATGCTATTGACTTCATTATTGTAACGTGTGGATTATAACAGAAGAGCAGAGAAAGGAGTATGGTAAAAGTTGATCTACTTTAACATTACACTTCAACTCACCCCTTGAGACACAGAGGTTTGAGACACTGGTGTAACTGATCCTACGACTCTTGTCACTGAGAAATTAATGGAGGGATAATGCCTCCTTTTCCTAGACCAAGAAGTCTCAACATGCTGGTTCAGATTGACGTTGGGGGCTGTATGAAAAGCATGTGGGTGCTTTATGCACGACAGCAGATGGTAATTATAATTGTCATCACTGCTGCCCTTTAAACAGCATTGAAACAATGAACACCTTGTTATTCCCTGCTCATTCAGGGGAACATCTGTTCTGATAAAAATATTGTATCACTTGAGTTCCTGTCTGTACTCATAACATTATGGGCCATCTTCTATTAGTCAAATGTTATGATGACCCTTAAAGCAAAGAGCGAACAGACCTAAAAACGCAACCCTCACAGCTCAGTAGTCACATTTTAAACAAGTCTGCTCTGATTAAGCTTCCCCCCCGCCCACTTCTTAGTTCTGAGATACTGAAGACATTATCTGGCTTAGGAAGAGTGGGAATTAACTTGCTTTTCTTATTTCAAGGAAGTTTTCTGGCCTGTTTACACTCCAATGGGCAGTGTGAGCAATGGAGTTCCAAAGGATGATACCGGCTTTTCTGTGAGCCAGATTCTGCATCGGGGCACAAAAGAGGAGGTGGGGCTCAGGGAACGACCTTCTCTAGCACCTCTGACAATGAGCTGGTCAGAGCCCTGACGTCAGGGGAGTGAGTGTTTGTGCCATTCTTGCACTTTCATAAGTGCTAGGGCCTGAAAGAGCCTGGGGAGGACATAGGTTAAAGCGGTGTCATGGATCCACCATCACCTCCATGTCCTGTCAGCCAGAAAGGGATAGTCACAGGCTGAGTACAACCATCACACACACTTCTGTGCTCATTCTTGACTGCACAGGGCATAATCTATCCCTAAAACATTAGGTCCTACCGTAGACTAGGTAGTACACATTTGTGTATGCAGAAGGAGTAGGTTTGCTAAAGGTGAGCTGTTGGGAAAAGGAATGGTACCATTAAACTTTTGGGATCTTCTCTTCCTTTGAGTATTTTGTGTATGTCACGTGCTTTCCAGTGATGGGTGGGGTGGATTGGATGAAGTCCATGTCTTTCATTAGAGGGGAAAAGCCATGTTAATTTCTATTGCTGCAGGGATGGATCAGATCAGTACATCCCTGATCATACCCTTTCCCTGGCACTGCAGACCAATCTTTGGGCTCTTCTCAACCTCAACCAGGGGTTTGAGAGGTTAGGTGGGCATTGCACTTCTTAAACAACCCCCCTCGTGGCCTTTGAAGGCTCTGCACTAGGGTCTTTGTCAGCTCTTGCAAAAGCCCTAAGTCTCTAAGAAGGACAAAGCAGCCACAATATGGCATTTTATGCAAAGTCTGTGGAACAAGAGTTTTGTGAGTAGATGGCATAGCCCTGCTTAGAGCACTTGTCCACACATGTGCTGATTGCATAGCATGGTGTGGCCTTTACCCTCAGATCATCTCATGACATTTCACTTTGGCTCTGGCTATAAGACAGGCAATCTTGCACTCTTGGCATCTGATGTAAATTCTGGATTTGTTCTAAATTCTATATTAGTATGAGAAGAGAAGGAGAATAACGAGACGCACGTTCCATTTTGCTGACAGAGAATAATGAGTCTGTAACTAGCTGTGTTATGTGATGGGGTGAAGGGCAAGATCATGCTGTAGGAAAGAGTAATTTTCTGCAGCTTTTCCTCCTTGGTTTGGGGAGGCATCACCAATTCTGACTTGTGCACTGTATATGCAGACACATGATTGATGTTTGGCAAATCAAGGTATCACCTGAAAAACCCTGTCTGCTAGAAGCAGTAGCTTAATACAATGTCTCCAGATTTAAATTAACCAAACTCCTGGCCTCATTCCCCTACCTCTGTACTAAAGGGTGTAATGAACAAGGAGTAGAACTGCATCTAGACAGTCAGTAGATCACATGAACAAAATCATAGGATAAGAAATTTAAAGATAATCTCTGCCAGGGAAAGTAGCAGTGTTTTTAAACGCGCTTCCTTGTCTTGTTTTCCCCAAGATCTCTTTCTCCTGCTCCTTCCCCCCTGCGCGCACGTGTGTGTGTGTGTGTGTAAGTAACAAAGCCTTGATGAAAGATGTATGTAGTGCACACAGGCAGTCAGAGGAGTGAAGAATAGCCAGTTGATATTTAATCAAATAATAGGATCTTCTAGCAGCAACAGATAAGCAGCCATTTTCCACAGCCGCATCCTACAGCTGTTGTAGAAAATAAGCTGATTTTCCATGTCAAGATCATATGTGAAATACAGAAAATGAAAGAAGGAGGAACAAAAATGGAGAATGGCATGTGCCTACCCACCCAGTTGAAAGTGAGTTTTGCACATAAAGGAGCAGATTAATCCAAGTGTTGCTCAGCTAGATAAAAATCAACAACTGAGAGGCTATCTGTTTTATTTCAAATAGGTGTCCATCCAATTCTTAGGGATCATAGAATATCAGGGTTGGAAGGGACCTCAGGAGATCATCTAATCCAACCCCCTGCTCAAAGCAGGGCCAATCCCCAATTAAATCATCCAACAGATTTCTGCCCCATATCCCTAAATGGCCCTCTCAAGGATTGAGCTCACAACGCTGGGTTTAGTAGGCCAATGCTCAAACCACTGAGCTATCCCTGTCACTGACTTTAATTGGGCACAGATTTCCTAGTTTCTAAAATATGTCTTTTGTATAATAGAGGGGTACAATTTTCCAAATAAGAACCCAGTATGCCATTAGATCATGCTAAAATAAATTCCTACCTTTACTGAAGCAGACCAGAATGTTGGTTCCTTTGTTAAATCACTCTTGAGCACTGAAGGGGTAAAATTTCAAACGTATGTAAGTGCCAATTTCAGAAGTGACATAGGGCCAGATTTTCAAAGGTATTCACTTGCCTGATGAGGCAGATTGCCTCCTGGTGGGATTTTCAAAAAGGTGCCTAGGTGCCTTACTCCCATTGGGCACCAAAATATCTTTGAAAATTTTGCCCTTAGGAGCTTAAATTCCATTAATTTCAATGAAACTTAGACTCCTAACCCCTGAGTGGAGCCACCCTAAATACCTTTACAAATCTAGGCCTAAGTACCTGAGATGGTCACCCTGGTGCACCCCTTTTTAGTCAGGTATGGGGTGTGGGTGAGTATTACTTCACTTCCCTTAACCCAGACAGACCTTTTTAATCAAAGAGCACCCCCTTCCCAAGGGTTTCATTTCTTCACAAGAGCCATATACATAGATAGGAGCTCACTTGGATATACCTTGGGATATTCATAATCTCAGGCTCAGTCCAGCTAGCAGTCTCTAGCTCCTTCCTTCAGGACATTCTTCTTTCCTGCACCTGTAAATAGTGCCTGTTTCTGGAATCCTTCCCCGTTCCCTCTCTGTTACTCCTTTCAGTCCCTCCTTAAGCAGCAGTCCCCAGTGCTCCTCTCTGGAGCTGGGCTCTAATAACTAGTCCCTCACTCTCTCCTTAAATTGGTGTCAGCTGCCCTCTTGGAAGCTGGATTCTGTTAATCAGATTCTCTGGTCCTTCTTAAGCAGGAGCCCTCAGCTCTTCTCTCTGGAGCTGAGTTCTGGATTAGCCAGATCTAGAGCCTCGGCCTGCTTCTCCCTGAGCGGGCCCCTTTTTCTTAGTCAGACTTCAGGCTGTTCAGCAGGCTAGCCTTGCCCTGTTAATGTCTCCTGCTGTCTGCTCTGCTGTGAGAGAGGAGACCGTCTTTATAAATATCCCCTTCTCCAAGCTCATCGGCACTTAGTTGTGGGGAGAGATGAGCCTTGCCCCATCCTCTCTACAAGTCTTCTGGCCCTGGGCCCATAACAATATAATGATGGGATTTTCCTCTCATCATTCCAGGGACTGCTTCCTTTATCTATATGCCCCATAGTTGTCCCCCAACCCCTTACATCTATTTGGCCTTTCAAACCCCTAAAGGACCATGCTGCGGTGTGGGCTGATCAGGTCCCGATTCCCTTAAGAGGCCAACTACCCTATCACAGTGCCTAAGCATTTTGAAAATGGGACTTAGACTCCTAAGTTATGTAGATGCTTTTAAAAATTGTACCTTGTGTCAAATATTTGAGTTTTATTCACTACAGTCTGTCAGTGTTTCACAATACATGATTACTGGCAGCTTGTTTTTATTTTCACCCTAGACATAGTGCCATGAATGTGTCTTGCATAAACAAATAATTTACCTGGTCATACTTCTCCAGAAACTGCTCAAATGCAGTTTTACAGCATCAGCTAACTCTTCATGGTCCTTCTTCATGGTCGATGATATATAGATAAAATCAGTCCCAGTATTGATGTTTATAGTTCTGTATTAATGATAGGCTTCCATCCTTCACAAATTATACTGTTTTAAATACCTGTCAACTTTTCAGCATCTGTTGAAGACTGACTCCCACCTTCCAGAGACACCCTGTTTTGAGATGCTTCCTCTGGACCGTGAAACAAAAAAATGAATCTCTCATCCTGCATCAGAACCTTGCAAAAATAATACTCATGAGAACATTATTAGTAATAGGAAAAATGTAACATCCGCAGAGTACTTTAACCATAAATTTCTAGAAGAGAGAAAAATTTTCAGCTAAGCAATCACAAAATCTCCTATTTTCTCTCAGGCGTCGGTCCACAGATCTTCAGTGAGAGATCTTCTCAACAATGACATTATTTTGTTCCCTCACTAGGAATTCTGTCACTGAGAGAAAGGATTCCCTTATGCTAAGGAATCACAGCATGCAGGACCTGCCTACCAATGTCTGCATCGGCTGAAGATTCTGTATCTGTCTTGTAAAAGTCGGTAAATGTATACATGAATAACCAAGCTG
Organism: Trachemys scripta elegans; assembly: GCF_013100865.1. Lineage (NCBI taxonomy): Eukaryota > Metazoa > Chordata > Testudines > Emydidae > Trachemys > Trachemys scripta. The sequence goes on along the minus strand of NC_048303.1, from coordinate 113,300,401 downwards.
CAGCTATACAAATTTCATCATAAAGGACTTGCTCTTTCTCAGCCCATAATGCCGCCATCACTGGTACTGAGTGAGTTCTGGTACCAAGGGAGGATTGAGTCCTTTATGCCTATATGCGTAACATTTTATAAGCCTCTGCAATGTATCTGCGCATACACCATGAGATTGATGAATTAGATGCCTTCACACATGTTTTTCTTGGATGAAATAAGACCATTCAAGCTGTTTGTCTTATCCTCTGAGTTCTTTTCATATCAAACCTTAAGATTTGCATTATGTCCAGCAAATGCCATAGCTTCTCCTTTGGGGGAGATGGGTGTGGACAAAAAGAAGGCAATGAGGTCTCTTGTGCGCGAAGAAAAATCAAATTTGCTTTGGGGATAAATCTTGTCTTTGTGAAAGATGAAGCAGGATGGATTAACTGACAAAGCTCCCATCTCTGACACTCTTCTTGCAGAAGTGATAGTGTTCAAAAAGTTCGTTTTGATAGTCAAGTCATACAATTAAACTGATTTCATAGGTCAGAAGGGCACCTGTGTTAAGATATTGGGCACAATGTTCCAATTGCAATGTAGAGCTCTATGCACCGTAGGAGATTCAATAGCTGAACCACTCTAATGAACAAATGTATGTCCTTATAGTGAGACATGGAAGATTTTCTGGATACATTCAAAAGTGCAGACGGTGCAGCAATGTGTACTTTTAAGGTATTAGCCTGCAACCAGATATGGAAACCATCTTGTAAAAACTCCAGAACATGAGACACTTTGGTTACTTGATGCTGAATGTGTCTAACTCTACACCAAGCCCTGAATTTAGATCAGATCCTTCAGTAACCCCTGTTTGTTGATTTTGTCCTACATAGTATAAATGTCAAGGAGATTGGAACAGTAACCCTTTTATTCTAGAAATTTCCTTTCAAATGCCAAGCTGCTAGATGAAACTTGTTTGCATCCTGGTGAAGAACTGAACTTAGGGATAATAAAGCTGGGCTTGGATTCAGGGACAATGGTGGCTCCACTGACATATTCACAAATTTTGGAAACCAAAAGGCTATTTGGGCCACTGGGAACACTAAAATCGCTTCTGTTTCCTCTTTGTTGATCTTGCGTGTACTGCACTGTGTCAGATGTCCACAGGAGGCAGCTCCTATAGGGCATCTGAAGTTAAGCTTACAAATTTATAGTTTCTTGGGTCTTAATTAGATACATTTTTTAAGTACAGGAATGAAAATAACTTTCACGAGCACCTCCTGTGCTTACGATGAAGTTTTAAACCAATGAATGAAGCTGCTGTGATTTGGAATTTTGAGGTGGATCACGTTTTCTCCAGGAGCATCGATATCTGTCTTCAGCTTCCTAAATTGACAATATGCTGTTCTGGCAGGATACCATTTTTGTCGTCTTCCCTTGGAAAAATGTATATTGCTTTCACATAGCAGGTACCTTCCCCACCTCCATTTTTCTGAATGCAGAAGCCAAGAATAACTTCATCAGTCGACTGTGGCTCTTCGGTCTATTGCGTTCTTTGAGAGACCCTGCTGTCTCCTTTACTGATCTTTTGTTCCTCCTACTAAAATAAATTCGTAGGGCAAGATTTGCCCTGCAAACCTCAGTTGCACTTGCAATGATGTTGGGGGAGGGGAAAGGAGGGGCTGTGCTGTAGTTGCAGGTGTCAACAAGGCACACCGGTGAGGGAGGTCTGCTGTTTGGAGAGGTGCAGTATGCTCCCTGCTCTGCCAGCTAGTTCGGAACTTCCAGTGCTCTGTGTTCTGCTAGTTAGTGCCCTCCTAACCCATCTCCTGCGGTTATTGTCCACCGGGATGCTAGCCAGGAGTAGACACTGTGCTTCCCAAGAGGGATCCTGGCATCTTACTGGCTCTGTTAGTGCCTTTCAGTTCTGGTTCTCACTCTGTTTTTCAGTGTTATGCAGTGGAATTAACCCTGCCAGAAAGGAGGAATTTTAAAGGGCCAGAGCTCTTAAGGGTACAGCTACACTGCAGCTGGGAGGGGTAATTCTCTTCTCTCCATGGTCCTAGGGTATATATTCAGGTAGCTAACCCAAGCCACCACCACCACACTACTATTTTTAGTGCAATAGCTTGGTCATGTATTTTCTACTGAGCTAGGAATTAGACCTCCTAGCTGCGATGTAAACAACCTCATGGTTTGCTTTGAAAGGACCTTACAATAAGAAATAGAATGGGGAAATACCTTTTTAAAGAGCATTGTGTTCTGTACCATTAGAGCTCAGCACCCAGAAATTCAGAAAATAAGGAATGAAGAAGCAAAGAGCTTAGAATCATCGCTACCGCCTCATTTCTCATCTTTAATAGTACTTTAAGTAAAACTAGCCTGCATTTCCCTTTGTCTTGAGTTGGAGTTCCGGGCTCTCAGCGCTTTAGAAAATCCAGCTACTTTTATGTAGGTATGCAATTTAGATCTGTCAGGAATTCTTTGACCAATATATTATCTTTTGGTAAAAAAAAATGCCAATTCATCGAAACTGAAACTTTTAACAGGAAATGGTTTGTTTTCAATAGGGTGACCAGATGTCCTGTTTTAAAGGAACAGTCCCGTATTTAAGCCCTCCTGAAGGTGTCCCGACTTCTTCTTAATAACAGGCAAATCATCCCATATTTTCTGTTTCTTCCACACCCTCCCCCAGTAGGCCCCCGGGCAGGGGCTTAGCGCCCTCTTCACCTGCCGCCCCCCCACCCCTTTCTGCTCTTTGTCCTGACCCCAGGGAGCGAAGGGCTGCTCCATCCCCTGGGCACCCACCCCTGCTGAGCCACCTCTCTGGCCAGGTTCGCTGAAGCCCCTGCAGTCAGGTCCCCTGGGCCCTGATGCACAATGCAGCCTTAGGGCTTAACCCCTTCCTGTCTGTGCTGTAGCTGGGGGATAGGAGGCAGCTGGGTTATGTTGGTGGTCAGCAGCAGCCTGGAGGTGTTAGCTGCCTTTTGACACTGTGCGGGCAGGAAGGGACAAGCCAAGCTGCTTCCAGCCACTGGGGGTTGGGTGGGTGGGGGGAATGAGCTCTGTAAAGACACAGGCCAGGGCCAGGTCATTCTCCCCCCCCTATCCACCGCCCATGACTATAAGCAGCTCTTGTCCCTTTCCTCCTGTACAGTGCCGAAAGGCTGCTGCTGGCCACATTCTGTTGTGAACCCTCTGGGGAGAGGGGGCATGTGACCCTGCACACCCCCGCCATGTGTTGCCTCTGGAAGACGTGGTGCCAGGTACCAGGAGAGGTGGGTCCATCCTGGGGGCCCAGCCAGGCATGGAGGGCAAGAGCACCGAGCAGGGAGGGTATGTGGCACACCACACACTCCCGGTGTGAGAGAGGTGTACGGGAGTGTGTGTGTGCCACCTCTCTCGTGTGAACCCTCGAGCCTTAGAGATAAAAAGGTAAATAAAAAGAATCAAAGTACGCAGAATTTCTTTTTAACAGGGGCTCAGTCAACTTGATGTTAATTTGAACATTTGTACTGCATAGTTCTGATTGATTGCCCTTGAACTCGCTAGAATATGAGTAATTTTACCAGGTGTCCCATGTACAGCATAGGGAAATATGATCACCCTAGTTTTTTAAAAATGTCTTGATTTGAAAAACATTGAAAAATTTTGAAATTGTCTAAACATTTCTTTCTTATATTTTTGAAACAAATTCCAGTTTTCTGATTTGAAATTGCTATTTTGTTTCTGAAATTTAAGCTAATGAAAGTAACTTTTTTTTTTTTAAATGGTTGAAATTGGAAATGTACCATTTTGAAATTATCAAAATGTTTTGATTCACCCAAACCAATTTTTTCCAGGTTTTTGGTTCTCTAAATTTGAATTTTCAACTATTTGTCCTGATTTGGGACAGGACAAATTTCTATCTCATTTTTTAATTATTTTTTTATTTTTAATTTTTTGCAGGATAGGAGAGCTATCCTGCCAACTGTAATCGAATTAGCTGCTAGTGCCTGACTTTGGGCTTCCAGGTTTAAAGATTTTGGCTATAATTCATATCAAAGTTATACTGCTATCCATAGAAATATTGTATTCATATGCTAGGTATGATTTGATATTTTTAAAAATTCAGAAATGAAGCAATAGCAATGGAAACAGAGAACTACAGGGAGATATCTAAAACCACAAATTTTACAAAGATCTAAATCTAGGCTTGTTATCATTTCTGGCACATTTTTACCATTAGAGCTCATGATGTCCACACCTTTTTTTCTTCAGTAATCAAACTTCCAACACAATAGCTTCAGTGAACGGTTAATCTTTGGATTCTAACTGCAGTTTGACCATATATTTTAAAACACAACGATTTCTCCACAGATTCAAAGACATTTCAGATATTTCTGCTTAAAGGCAGCAGTAGAAAGTGCTGAGAAAATTCATTATAAATCTTCCAGTTGCATTTTACATATCATCTAACACTCTAAAAGACTATGTTGTCCTGAAACCTTAAATCTAATGAATCTTAGCAAAGTCCTATCGAATAACAAAAAGGGACATCATCTGGTCGCCACAAATTGTTTAAAATATTTCAGTGTGCTGGTATGTTGAAACCCAAATTTCCATTTTTAACTTCATAATCCCATATGATGATGAGCACATAAAAACTCATATAAAAGATACTTACACTATTGAAGTTAAGTCCTCATGCTTTTACTTTCCTACCTTCTTGTGTAAAGCAAATCTGAGATTTTTATCCAATACAACCAACCCAGTGGCCATTTTGGAACCAATGCTGTTTCCTGTTTCTTTTAACCAATACTCTCTTATCCTGCAGTTGAATTAATGGGTATGGATGTATTCTAACATGCAAACTTTTCAACTGCACTTATGACAGTACCCGAGCCCTTCACAAATATTAATTCATTTATCCATTATCTTGCAGCCTCCTAGGGCTAGATGTAAATGCTGAACATCTCCCTTCTCCAGTGGGATAGAGCTACCATTTTTACCATGCTAGGGGCTGAGATATTGGATTGGACTTTTAAAGTGTGTGTGTGTGTGTGCGTGTGTGTGCGTGTGTGTGCGTGTGTGTAAAGTTGTCACAGGCACAAAGCAGAATTTTGCTGTTTCTGGGCCTCAAAATATTTGGGGGGGGGGGGGAAATGCACGTTTTGGGGCAGGAAGAGGAGGGAAATTGGGGGTAAGCTTGGAATGCTACAGTAAATCCCAGGGAAAATGGGTTAGTGGGCCAAGGGCCGATTAGTCAGTGTTGCTTGCTACCCTTTACTTACATGGCTTTGCAATCTGTGAATTTTCACATCAAACCCTACATTATTGTGAGGCTCTGAGGGTTATTACAGTCCAATTACCTGCCCTTGCCAGAACTAGAGGTAGATTTGGTTCTTTGATTGGCTTACCTGAGCGCTTTTCCCCCCACTCTTGAGAGTTGTCAGATGACAGTCTGGTCCTTCAGGAAATAAATTCTGGGGGTCTTATCCAGTGCCTGGGAATTCAATAGGACTTTTACCATTGACTTCAATAGGAGCAGGATTGGGGCCTTAGCCAGTGTTATATACACACATGATTATCTTCCTCATGTTCATATCATACTGTACATTCTTGTAATTTTCAAATTATTCTAAAATTATCTTTTGCAACATTCCATAAAATCCATGCACCAATATGCATTATTTGCCTGGATAAGAAAAATACCAGAACAACTCCAAAATGGCTTTTAAAAAAAAATAGTGTGCTTCAAAGTATTGTATAGAACTTGAGAGCAACTTTGCTTCCATCTGTTAAAATACCCACACCTCAGATATAGGAAAACATTATTATCAAGACATCCAATATTTCTGGCATGCTGTAGTATTGAATCACATGCAGAATGCAGCTGTATTTATTTGTCAGGATTGTTTCATTAGTGGCTACTAGTAACATAATATATCTTCTCTGCAATCAGGTTTCGACCCCTGTTGCAAAAAAATTGTTTTTAGGTTAAGGAAATGAATAAATACTTAAGCAACACAGAAATGATTACTGTTGTCCAGCCTTGAAACAAAAGGAAGGAAATAATTCTTATTAAATTTGTGTCAGAATAAGCAGTGAAAATTCCCTGGGTCTTTCCCCGAAGCCACCACACTATAAACTTTTACAAATAGACTTTCTCTGGCACATGAACAGAAGCAGGTATTAACAATTCATGGCATCTACCTTTACTTTTTTTCAGTACCTCTTCTATTCATATTTAACATGCAGAAAGTGTGTATCATGTGAGGAACCAGTCAAACATTAGAGGGAAGTTTGATGTCATTCCAGACAATTGTTCTCCTCCAAAATGGCTCTTTAGGTTGCTATTACACTTTCACTTTGTGATTGTGGCATTTTATTTTTGTGTTGTTTGATACCACTTTCCTTGCATGTTAATTTTCTGGGTGCTAAGCTACTCATGCAAAATATAGCTCTGGAAATTTACAAAGAAACAGGTGGGATAGAAGAATTGGGTTGGCAAAAAAAAAAAAATAACCATTTTTTATTTTAACCACAATAATGCCTAGAGACCACAACATACACATAGTGTGAAGCTGCTCCTCCTCTGAAGTGTTTACAGTCTAAATAGACAGAACAGATGTAGGAGCAGTAAAGACATAGACAGGCAAATTGATTTCCTTCCCATCACACAGCAGGTTAATGACAGAGAAGGGACTTGAACCCTTGATCCCCTGTGTAGTGTTTTAATCACTGTACCACAATGCCTCTCTGAGCTTGCTTTGAGTAGATGTGGCCAGGTCACAATGTTTGTCTGGATTCTTGATCCTTCCAAGAATCAGGAGTATTCTGTGGGTCCATCTCTACACTGCCGTTAAGTGAATGTGTGAATAGGTCTGATTTAGGCTATAACTGTATTTTTTTTTTTTTAAAGAGAGACACATACACATGCTCTGATATTCATGGATCAGATCCACATCTGCTGTAAATTGATACAGCTACACTGGAAATACACTTATTTATGCTGACTGAAAATCTGGTCCCATGTCTCTAGATTTACTTGTGTTCTTTAATGTTATAACATGGCTTATGGCTTTGCCAAAACTTAAATTAATCTACCTGAAATTTTACATACATCACCTTTTCTTTAGAACACAATTTTTCTGAGAAATTGATCATGAGAGAAAAATTGCAAGTACCTCACTTTCTACCACTTCATTGACTTCAACAGAATTAATAGTTAGTCCTTATTTATAGTCATGTAAATGACCAAGGAATCGGGTACTTCAAGTTTCTTATTCGGGGACTTATCCAGTGTTCAATAAAGTCATGATTGGATCAGGCCCTCTTGGATATTTTCTGGCCCCTTATCTTCAACAGTAAGGAGTTACTATAAAACCTCATTAGACTGGGTGATTATCCAGTTCAAGGTCGGGATAAAACGATGCGTTTGTTCTTCCCTTTACAGAGATGGTATGGTAATCTTTGCAAAACTGTATGGCTCCATGTTTGAACACAAGGAAAAAAACAACAACATGCGTTATTCATTATAGAAGCATGGCCAATCATTTTCTCATGGCTGGTGTCTGCGAACCAGACCACCCTTCAAGCAGAGTTACTAGCACCTGCTAGCCTTACAATTTTCCAAGCTGTTTTGCTTCCACCCCTTAGTGAGATCTTTTTGCTGTCCTCTTTCTTCAGGAGTGCCACGCTAATTCCTCCCTTGAGATTAGTTTACACTGACTGCTGGGTGGCGGAACTGATTGCTGAGCAGAGGAATTTGTCAGACAGCTCTGGAGTGATTTGCCCAGACTGTTGCCACAGGGGGGAAATGATTGAAAAAATAAGAGAGATGTTTTGTTGTTGTTGTTTCTTCCTCCTTTCGCCAGATATAAGAGAAAGGTTAAGAAAGAAAACAGTGAAGGAAGGAGGTAGGAAACACATTGAAAGGAGTGAGAAGAGGAAACATTAGCCAAGATCCTTAGCTATGGCTAAGAGAAAGTGAAGGTCAGGAGGGGGTGCGAATGCCCTGGGGGCCAGCTGTATTACGCTATTCATTTAGTTATTCATCCAGCTCTGAACTTCTACATAGTGAGTTACATCTCAATTAGGAATTCAAATAAATATTCACTTTTCCCACCATGTGATTAACCAGCATGTAACCATAAAGTTTCTACAAAAGGCCACGAGCTTCCCACATGTCACATCATGCTATTTATTATTTATTTATTAATTTTTTGTTATTATGACATGTATTAGAACAGTGGTTCTCAAAGCCGGTCCACTGCTTGTTGAGGAAAAGCCCATGCGGGAAGGGCGGCCAGCACATCTCTCGGCCCGCGCCGCTTCCCGCCTCCCCCATTGGCATGGAGCGGCAAACCACGGCCAGTGGGAGCCATGATCGGCCGAACCTGCGGACGTAGCAGGTAAACAAACTGGCCCGGCCCGCCAGGGGCTTTCCCTGAACAAGCGGCGGTCCGGCTTTGATAACCATTGTGTTAGAGCATTGCTGTAATTGGGGTTTTATTTTTGCTAAGCCCCATTGGCTTACAGTTTAAATAGAGAAGACAGACTAAGCATGGGCAGAAAATTATTATTATATCATCCCCAGTTTACAGATGGGGAACAGAGAGATTAAGTGACTTGCCCAAGATCACACCGGAAATCTGCGGGAGAGCCAGAACCTGGCTCTCTTGAATCTCAGGCCAGTGCCTTCATCTCAAGGCCTTCCCTCATCGTATTGCAACTATCCCTTTATTTCTACTAAAGTTGGCTACTGCCCTGAATTGCATTTTAAATAATTTACATTTGAATGGAAAAATCTTGAAAGTGAAATTACTGCCTCATGCACTTTATTCTAAAGAAACCACATTATTTAAAGTTAAGTACATTCATATTATGTTTGTAGCCCACATTTCTGCACTTGGGAGGTTGACAGCAGCGTGCAAAATTAATGATTTTTAAATTCTGGGGGTAGGGACGCTAAATCTTTTGGAGCTGAGTGTTCCAGTTCAGGGCAACTGCACCTGTATTTTCCCTTCGTGGTCCCTCAAGGGCACCTACACTAGGCTCCTGGCTCCTCAGCCGTCCCTTTCTTAGGTGGAGACCCACATCTCTCTCTCTCTCTCTCTCCTGAGTGGGTTTTTTTCAGGCTGCACAGTTCTCTGCCTATCCTGCGATATTCCCAGCAAGACTGACTACCTAAGCAGGCCAGCATCTATGCTTTGCTTTCTCTCGAATGGGTACGAATAGCTGTAATTGCCAGGAGTTTAGTTACCACACAGATATTTATAAGCAAACCCATTTATTCTTAAGGTGAAACTCAGACTATTTATCCAAAAATCCTTTCTTGGTTTGGAGAATCCAGTTTGAACCAGTATATGCAAGTCTTTCCAAGTGGTGGTACACCTCTACCCTGATATAACGAGACCCGATATAACATGAATTCGGATATAACGCGGTAAAGCAGTGCTCCGGGGAGGGGGGGCGCTGCGTGCTCTGGCGGATCAAAGCAAGTTCAATATAACGCGGTTTCACCTGTAACGAGGACAGTGTTATATTGGGATAGAGGTGTACCTTCATTTGCCCTGCCAGGCACAGGGAAAACATATAGTAAACCCCTGCACCAACCAGAATCGCTGATGATCCACCCAAAGGGGAAGGTGGAGGTGTTTGTTTCCCCACCCTCCCCAGTGAGTTCTGACTGGGGAGAGTAACTTTGTAGTACAGCTGGAGCACCATAGGAACTATGTAACGCAGGATGTCAATGGGATACTTTGGGTCTGATCATTACACCGGCCATCGTAATGCAGTGTAGTGGCCAGCTCTGGGATCTCTACAGAGAGTGGGTTGTAGGTAGAACTGGTTGAAAAATTTCCATTTGTGGTTTTCCCCAACTGCCATCTTCCCTTGGGAAATTTTGATCTTTTGCTACATTTTTTAAATTTTCTGTTGGTAAAATTGAAATGAAATGTTTCATTTCAGATTGGTTTAGGCTTTATTGTAAGCTCACCTGAGCCACTGTATGTCTTGTGAGAGTTGTAGTTTGGGTTCCTTGTGCTCCTTTTATCCCCTATGGTTAGGGTTCCTCTGCCAAGCTGCATCTCCCATAATGAACTGCAGTCCTGGGACTCGAATGGTACACATCAGCAGTTCAGCCACAGAGAGAGACTGTGGTGCATCATGGGAGATGCAGTCTGGCCAGGGTGCCTAGTCTGTAGTTGAGAATGTGGTCATGAGGCACCATAGTAGGTCAGTTGGATGCAGAGTAATATCAAAGCAAAACAGATATTTCCAAATTGAAATTTCTCTAAATTTTTTGTTCTGCCCTAAGTTTTGATGTTTGCACTGTGTCCCAATTTGAGGAAACAATGTGGGAAAACGAGAATTTCCTGCCTGATGGAAATTCCGCTTTTCAAGCAGGACTACTTGTAGTCACTTTGCCTACAGAATTTCTGCCATTAGGACCCCACAGATTCTGCCAATGGAAACCAAGCCCTGGATCGATCGAATCTATCTATCTATCTATCTATCTATCTATCTATCGAGAGAGAGAGAGAGAGAAATAATTCACCTGTAGATAAATTTGCAATATCCTCTTGATTTCTGTAATATACTTTGTAACTAATGACTCATAATAAATTAAATTTGAGGTGGGTGGAGAGTGTGTGTGTGTAAAATATATACAGGGGTGAAAGTAAGTTAAGACACTTACTGGTACGGGCCGGGGGGGGGCCTCTGGCCCCCAGAAGGGGCGGGGCCTTGGGGGGAAGGGGCAGGGCTGGGGGTCAGCATCCCCCAACCAGCCCTTCCAGGCCACCTGGCCCGCACCGCCCGACGGAGGCTGCAGGGGGGTGGGGGCCCAATGGGCCAGGGACATTAAAGTGCTGCAGGGACCTTTGCCATAGCAGTGCTTTAACATTGCTGCGCCCCCGCCAAACGGGGGGGGAGGGGGCGGTGCAGGAACGTTAAGGCGCTGCTGTGGCAAAGGACCGTCCTTAAAATGCTGCCGTAGCAGTGCTTTAATGTCCCTGCCCCTTTTGCCTCAAACATCGGCGGCCCTGCCGGCATGGACCCTACCAGCAGGGCCCCCGACGGGAGGCAAAAGGGGCAGGGACATTAAAGCACTGCCGCGGCAGCAGTTTAATGTGGGCTGGGTATGGGCCAGTGTGGGTTCTTACCGGTGCGGAGTACGAGCCCGTACCGGCTCACTTTCACCCTTGTAATATATATCCATATCTCCCTACATGCCAGGATTATGGTACTTCAATTAGAGACTTGTTGAATTGGTCTGGGAAAACATGATACTTGTGAACATGCAAACTTCTTATCCATGAAGAGCTGAATACAAGAAATAATTTACTGTCTGTACCTGACCTAATAACCACCAGCCAATGAAGAAGATTGCTAAAAGCTGACAAGTCGTGGAGATTCACTGAGAACCTTCTCAGATTATGGGTGAAATCCTGGCCTCACTGAAATCAATGGGATTTTTGCTCTTGACTTCAGAGTGATCAGGACATCCTATTTTTGTCTAGAAAAGTAGCAGGAACACTTAATTGCTAAGCTTTATTTCTTTGAGGATTGTCCTTTTCCAAATGAGCATTTTATTCTTAGAACAAGATGGGAAAATGAGATGGATATATAATTTAGGCATGAGTAAATAGGAAGAAATGTCATATATTTTTCAAGAGAATAAAACATATACATTTTAAAGCTCTGCAAAGAATGTATGGGGCTCTAAATCATCTAATCTTTTATGCATATAATTTAATTCTGTCCAAAGATGACAAGAATTTGATCAGAAATATTAAATAGACCTGGTTGTAAAACTTTGAATTTCAATTTTTTTTTTGACAAAAAGGGGGATATAGGTTTGGCACAACTTCTCACAAAAAATCATCTCATTTAAAATTTAGAGTTTTTTTAAAAAGGGATACCTCTTTTGCAAAAAAATAAATTGCAAAATATGTTTCCATTTTTCAATAAGCTCTAGTATTAAATGTAATAGAAATTGGGACTCTCTATAAAAACTCTTAGTTCTCTTATGCATGTTGTTACTAAAATTATTTGTATTATTTTTGGACCTAGAAGCCCCTGTCATGGAGCAGAACCCTACTGAGCTAGGCACTGTATGTATCTGTTCCTATTATAGCATCTATTGAGTAAGTTTTCAAATTCTTAATCAAAATAGTTGCCTCTTTGGCCGTACCAGAAAGTCAATGTTCAGGGCCTTGCAGGGTTGTTTCCATTAGGATGAGATAATACTGGTATCCTTGATTTATATACTTTGGTGAAATCTTATTTATTTGCAAAAATGTATACAAAGTCCTGTTTTCCTGAACACAGTAGAAACAAAGTACCAAAAGCTGTTTCCTTGCTCAGTAATTCCCAACTCTACCACTGTGGTGAGCTTTGTGCCCAAGAAACCTTGTCTCTGCTTCCTTTGAGGATCACACTGACAACTGCTTCTTTAGGTTTTCTCTTGGATTTTTGCCTCGAACACATACAAAACTCATCTCCTTTCCCCTGAATTTGCAATCAGGGAAATCATCCCCTCTGTCTCCAAAGTTTAACTCGGACCTGTCATGTTCCTCGGTCAGTCTCTTGTTCATAGCAATCTCTGTTATGTGATACAAATACATAATAATGAAGTCTCGTTGCTCATTTGATTTATTCTAAGTGTGTTTGGAACACTCATTGACTTTAACAAGTCACTGATTGTCTTTGACATCAATCCTCAAAACAAACCTAAAGCTTTTTAATGTTCAGAAAGTTTCATGCTAACTCAAAGTGAGCAAGGTGGAACACATCACTTCAGACCCTCAGGTTAAAATCTCAAACCCTCTCATTTTTCATTAATTTAAAAAAAAAAATCTTTAAAGCTCTGCATCAGTTCTTTCTTGTTTAGAAGAGTGATAATAGCCCACTCCCCCCCCCTTTTTAATTTAGGAGAAAGCTGACTTTCAACTCTTTTGAGAGCTCCTGCTGACTAAGCATTCACTGAAGCGCATCCCAACAGGATCTGGTGCCCCAACCGTGTTACAAATAGGCTCTAATATGCTGTTTCATTTTTTCCCTATTTTCTTTATCATGTCAGATGTGTGTTCCTGGTCTGAGTCCTTTCCATTCACTCCCAGAGGCTGCTATACCATTTTACTATGCTGAGTCTGAAAAAATAGAAATCCTCCTCTCAACCTCACAGGCAACAAAGTTCCTTTGCTTAGTGAAATCAAACCAGGCTAGCTCTCCAACTCTAAACATTGAGTTTACAGTGCATAGATGGCCATTACATTATCTAGGGCCTGATTCTGCTCCCATTGACAACAATGTAAACAATCCCATCAATTTCAGTGGGAGCAGGATCAATCTCAAACCTAAGCTGCTTCTCTTAAAGACTCTCATTGATTTTATTGGCAGTTGGATCAAGCCCTTATTGGCGGAGGAATGGGGGAGGGTGGAGCTTCACCAGGATGAGTCAATTATGTTCTACTTTGTTAAATAATACGACTAAAGAAAGTCAGGTTTGTATTTGAATAGCATGGCTTTTAATCTCTGTTTTAGGCAAGCCAAGTCTGCCATGCATCACAGCCCCAGTCTAAAAGCAACGGAGCAATGTCAGTATGCCGCCCGCTGCCACGCTGAAACCTCCAGTGATACTAGTAAATAGTACACTGACTTGCTCCTTTCCCTCTGCTTTTTCCATTAAGCCCAAGAGCTACTGTAAATCAAATACAAGTTGAAGCACTGGTAGCAGATGCCATCAATGATCGAAACAATTTGATACCCACTTACTGAGAAAGCTGAATCAAAAGAAACGCAACTGGAAACTCAGCTATAGTAGCTTTAATTCAAACACTGAATCTTCTGTAGAGGTTTATTGTTGTTGCTATTATCAGATCCACTGGATATAGAGAACTCTTGGTGGTGTGTGTGTGTGTGTGTGTGTGTGTGTGGAGGTGGGGGCGGGTCATAAAAACATCTTGCTAGCTAGAAATCTGGAATAAAACACTGCAATATGGAATGAAATGCAACATGCACTGTAGAGGTCAGATGCAGTGTATGTAAAATGCCTGTACATTTGCTTAAATCAGGTCAGGATGAGGATCTTTTTGAGATAAGAAATTCACAATACCCCTGATTGTAAATTTCTTTTGGACAACAGACAACGATCACATGATGGTGACCTTTGAGTATGGAAAACATCAGGGTCTAACAATTCAGTGCCCTCTGGCTGCTTTGTAGCACTTGTGCAGCAGACAGCTGCCATGAACCTGGCAGGATTTAGTGCCCTGGAAGGATTCCCCTTGCATAGGAGAATTCTCTGGTTGAAGAGGGCCACAGTGACCCCTCCACCAATTCCTCTTTCTGGTGCAGAAGGTAGGGATTGTGACTAGGGAAAAGGGGACATTGCCAGGGCCCCCGTCATCCTGCTGATGCCCAGCTGCCAAAACAGACCCTGTTGGCTATCAGCAGGTGGTGTAAGATAGAACAGCGATTCCCAGGATCAGGAGACCACAAAAGTGTCTTAAAGCCACATTAACTTCCACCCCGGCCTGGACACATACCATTCCCAGCTCAGCCTCTTCAGATAATCTGGTTCTTAACCTGATGTTCAGCTCTCAGTCACTGCAGACTTAGATCACTAGAAAGACATTTTCATAAAGAGAGAAATTCAGTTTGCATTCTCAGACTTCTCTCCTAAATTCACTTAAAAGTACATATTTCTTTTCCTTCTCACTGTTCTCTTTTGATCTTCTCTTCTTTATATATTATTGTGGGCTTTTCCCATCATACTGGGTACAAAAACAGGTTGGTATGATTGGACGAGAAGGGATTTACCCTCTCAAAATGGGTACCAAATACGTAGTAAGTACTTTTTTAGGTCCTAGGGGCAGCTAATTACTCATTAGCATCTGGAAGCCATCACCCATGATGAATGTTCAAGACCCAGCCCAAGGCTGTTAGAAGGTCCCATTCCTCCACCGGGTGGCATTCTTAGTTAATTCTCTCTGAAGCTCAGTAACTGCATGGAGTATGTTATTGTTTTAGTCAAGACCCTGTTGGCTTTGATCAGCGCATACCACAGTGTATTTTGAATAAACATTAAAAAAAAAAGTTAATGCAAACATCAGTTTCTTATCAAATAATAAAGAAAAAATGAGTTCTATACAGCAGCTGTTTGGAAGAGTTTGATTGTTTTTTTTTAAAGCCTCAGGCTGCTGTCACTTTTGTTTCCTGTCTGTTATGACTCTTGCCAAGTGGATAGTCAGAAAAATCAAATCAGACCATGAAACTGATTTTTTGTGAGTGTGTGTGTTCATATGAAATGAGTCATGTTTGCCTCTTTCTCTAGGCTGGGGATCCCCTACTGAATCTGTGCATATATTACACAAGGACCCTTTGACAATTCAGCATGGGTGAAAGGGGTAGGATTTTAATCAAAACAGCTGCACACAACAAAAATCAAAGCTTTGTGGTGTTGTGCCTTGCACTTAATCTATCAGGGTAAAAATAGTAAAAGTCTCTTCTAAGCATCTATCAAATACCATTGTATTCATTGATTTATTTCCGCTGGTCATATGTGGACAAGATTACAGATACTAATGAAGGCCTTGAAATACTCATGGTAAATACTATAGTTGTTGTGGAAGCTAGTTTTTCTGTTCCAAAGATTCTGAAAATTGAAAACAAAAGAGTGATGGATACAATTTGTGACGCACACTGAGCTGCTAAGTATTAAATCCTTGTATTTTAAAATGTTTTGTATCATTGATTCCTGTCATTACCTTTAATAAATATTAACTAAGGTTCCTGATTTTGTGGGAAAATATATTGTCTGAAAGTTTGTAACATGCAGCATCCAAAAAGTACAGGCAAAACCTCAGCACCTTGTCAGATTCAAATTAAAAATGAATAAAGGATAATGAAGCCAAAATAGCTGCTAATGAATGCAAAATGAATACAGAACGGGGAAAAATCATTCTGAATTTTAATCCGACTACATTTTGTTGTATCTCATTTAAAGATTCAAGGATACACAAGGTATGCTGTTAAAAAGAAATGTTTTGATATATGCAAGTTATTTCTGAGTTGCCTTCTCAAGGAGTTCAATATTTTCAATTCCAGACAAAAATAATTTTGCTGGTGCACTTGTATGAAAGGCATCTTGGGGTGGCTGTCCTGTATGCCTAGCGATAGTTCAGAGGATAGTTTTCTATTGAAAGCAATCGATTGATAAAACTTCGATCTCACAGCAGCTTGATAATCAATCAGGGAACTGGTAATGTGATACAAGGCCGTTGCACTGTCTGACAGTTTCAAATCCTTGTTCCTGTTTGGTAGTGGTTGAGCTATTGCCATCTACTGGAAGTTTGTTTGGTGAGCTTGTCTCAGTTCATTGCCTAGTGCAGATGTCAATATCACAAAGAACACTGTCAACAACTCGCAGCAGGTGGATTATTTGTTGGCAGTCTCCTCAGAGAAATTGAGGACTTGAGAAACCAAGGAATCTGAAGAGGCCTCTCATCCCTGCAAGAAACTTGCTCTATGGAGCTCAAGAGCTTGTCTATTTCATCAATGGCAGTTGGTCCAATAAAGGATATTTCCTCACCCATCTTGTCTCATCCCTTCAAGTAGACCCTCTGGGCCAGAGTGGGGCAGAATGGGCAAACTTGAACTGCCTGCATGTGTAGAAACTGGACTTGTTCTGTGAATAGAGGGCTTCAGACACCTGCTAAATTCAATAAGCTAAACTATTAAAAATACACTCTTGTTCCATTCCATCTCTTAAACCAAAACCACATGCTCTTTTGTCTTGATGCCTGAGGATTTACTATTACTGCTGTGATGCGACACTCCTGAGAGGAGTATAAATACCCCTTCATTTGTGAGTTCCATCCTAAATCCAGCAGCCTATGATGGAAGTGACGTTCCTGAATTTGCACCACTGAAGTCATTGGGAGCTCTGCTATTGACTATTGTTAACCGTTGGCTAACAGCTTCAGCTGAACCCTTTCTCCCAATGAGGAGCATTATAGGTTCCACACTGTGGACAGCAGGGATCCCAGGTGGAAAACTCCTGACACACAGAACTAGAGATAATCTGTTTGGTTTGTGAAATACTTGAATACTTATCAAGGGAGGGGAAGGGAAGGGAAATAGGTTTTTCAGGGAGAAAATGTCTAATTCAGGCTTCATGCTGTGGATTCTGAAGGTTGGGATGGTCTTTAGAAGTCTGACAAAGCCTCCCCCTTTCATTGCAACAGGAGTCTTTGTGAGCTCTGATGTACATATCCTAGATAAGGAAAGCCATCAACTCACCTCTCATTGGTGCTCCTATTGAAAACTGGTGATAAACAGATGCTGCTTGCTGTTATGGTTGCCCTTTCCAGAGAGGTCCATATTGCTTTGCTAATGGAGAATTTGCCTTTAGAAATTCATTAATTTCTCTGGGTATCTCTTTTCATGCATCTTATTACCTCCATAATCATATTTTATAACTTTTCTTTATTGACTCTTTTATTAACTCATTTTCCCTTTAATTTTCCATCAGCTCAATATTTGCTGCAGTTTCATAGTTTTTGTTGTTTTTTTTTTAACTTTTTAAATGTATTTTGATTGCAGTTTAGGGTACTTCAGTGGGGTTACTGAGGTAAAAAGTTGGAGCATCTGACCATCGCTAGACAGACTGAGCACTAATCAAGGATGCACTCAAAAATTCAAGGAATGTCAGAAGATAAATAGGAAATGCTATACAGGTACAATATGTCTAAATTAACGTGGCTATTGGAACCTTAATTTATGGAATTTTCTGACTCTGGGATGTTGAATTAAACATAGGTGCTGATGCTGCAAATACTTTCATGCATGCTTAACTTTATGCACCTAAATAGTTATAATGAAATGAGTTATTAAGCATGTGAATAAATGTTTGCAGGATCATCCTGAAGCTTGAATTAATCCTAATTTTTAATTCAATTTCCCTGATTTGTAAGGAAAAGAAGGAGCTGTTTGGTTGGCGCTGGTTGCAAATTCTGTAGGCTTTGCAAGTGAACTTGTACATTACTTGAATTACATCTGTTTGGCTTGCATGGTTTAGAGGTACAACATGTTTTACCAGAAGAACTTGTATATTTCTTGAATCACAGCAGTATTACAGCCCTCCAGCACTGAAAATCATGAGACAGGATACCCCAAATCATGATTGGCTTAAAAATCACAAGAGTTTTCTTTTATAAATAAAAACCTCTGTGTAACATCAAAAGTTTCTCTGTCACTAAAAGAAGTTGGTCCAATAAAATATATGACCTTACCACCTTGTCTCTGTAATATCCTGGGACCAGCAAAGCTAAAATAACACTGCAAATAATAATAATAATTATTAATAATAATTACATATATTTTGGATTCTCTTTATTTTCCTTCTGGCTTAGGTTTCATGTTTTAAGCTTTTTTACATAAACACAAGGTCTAGAAACATGGAAATATGATCTTAATGAAAGGAGTTTGGATTGGCATAAACAATAATATAGAGACTGGACTTACAAAGTCACTTCTGATTAATATTATTCCCTTTTTCTTTCATTCCCTTATTTCAATATTTTTATTTTTGCTGCATATGAGAATCAGAATGATGTATGAATTTCCAGAGTATTGTTTATTTTTTCCCCTGTGCCTAGTAATCTTTCCCATTTTTTCTAGGCAGAGGTATACAAAACATCAGTCAGACTGATTGCCTGGTGTGCAATCATGTACAAATACATTGGTACAATATATTTTTTGCTATGAACTACATCACCATATTAATTTGATTTCTTTAATTCACTCTACTATTTTTTGTAATGCAGTTTAGGAGCTGATTAATAATAAAAGTACTTCTCTGGGGAAGGCAAGTTTCCTATGGATTCTCTGTGCATGAGCCATGGCATTTATTATATTTGAGACTCAAAGAAGGAAAGCAGAAGACCTAAAATTAATTAGGTGAATTATTTATGACTTTACAAAATAACCTACACATTGGAACAGTGCTGGATAAAGGAATTCTAGACGCGAAGTGGGACTGTCATAGGCATTAGGATGCTAATAACCAAAGTGCTTTTCCAGCTTGAGCTCACACAGCTGTGTTGTACAGGAGCTTTATTGGATTTGAGCTCTGGGAACCCCCGCGCCAACGATTTAAGAATATACTGAGCTTCTGTAATTTGTAATGGTTATCTGAATGTTATTTGCACACCCCTATCAATTATTAGTGAAAGGGACTGCGTGTGTGAAGGAAGGCATTGAAGCTTCAGCTTCATCCACACGTTGCTCTTCTGGAGCTAAAGTCTATGTTTAAGACAGCATCTCTTTCAAGCAGGACTACGTTACTGCAAACTAGGCACCTTTGAGTTCATGGCAACAGTGTCCACACTGGGCAGTTAAGACATAACACTGCTGCATGCTGCAGTTCAGACCCCCGTAGTCCATACTACGGCACGGCGTAGACAAACCCAGACTGTTTTGAAGAGCTTCTTGGGGAGAACTGGGGTTGGGAAGTGAAAGCAAAGAGATGGCAGCACAGCAAAGAAAATATAGCCCTGAGAACAGTGACGGAGGTCTGGATGAGTCTCTGAGAAGCCAGCTGCAAACAGAGAGATGTTAGGGAGTTCCCGGGAGCAAAATGTGGATTGTTGGGAAACCCGTAGCTCACTCTGAAGCAGCATTGGGAAGTGCTAGAGTAGAAGGGTTGGTGGGGAGAGGGGGTGGCTCCAAGAGCTTGACCCTCCAATTCTTACTCCAATGGAGTAAGATTCACCCTGGTGCAGAGAGCCAGCACCTAGTGCCTGTGCACCATGTAAAACCAATGTTGGTCCTAATCTGTAATTAAAAATTTTCAATCTGGATGTGAGGGCCTGGGCATACTGTATCTGAGGGCTGGCCTCGTACAACCTGTCATTGAGACTGTCCCTTTGATCAGAGTACAGCCCGATTACATGGGTTGTGCACTAAGGAGGTCTGCAGGCATTGGGGCAGGGAGATAGGATCCATTCTTCTAACGTGTCTGTGGACCAGTCGCAGAGCCACTCTGCAGCCGTTAATGCAATTTTAGGGCTGCAGTAGGCACTGCATTCTTGAGGGTGGATAGACGGTGACTCTATGCTCCTGTGGACCCCTAATCTTCCTATACACTAGGGATCAGGGAGCTCCATGGACATCAGGGGGTACTGAGCCTCAAATTCTGCCCCCACTGCAGCACTGAGGATCAACCTTGTGGAAATCATGAAAACCAGGCACCATAACCAGAGGGTAGGAAATTGCATAACTTAGAAAACACTTGCACAGCAAGAGTCCATCATTATCGATATTAATGCCTTACTCACAGGAGTAAACCCACAGATGTCTTCGGGCCTGTTTGCTCAAATACTAAAGAACACTTGCATGCTTTGAGATAGCAAGCCATGGGTAGGGTGGACTCTTGTGGTTACCTTGTGAGTAACACCTCCTGCTTACGACTCACACAGCCTGCTCCACTGAGAGTTTGCTCTATGTGCTGAAATGAGGTGAGGTTGCTATAAATCCGGCACCAGCAGGTGTGGAGGAAAATGGGAGATGGCAAGGGAAAATGTTAGCTAATTTTTTAAACAGTCGCATTCATGGGGTTCTAGGCAGCAGCTGCCATCAGGAGGTTTTTAAAGTAGCTCAGCTGTTCGTTTTTGTTTTTATTTCATACTCTCTCTCCAAAACCAAAGCTAGTGTAAAGTTCCAACTCCCAGTCCTGACCAAGTAGGTTTATTTCAGGTTGTCTCTCGCTTCCCAGTTCCTTAAATACTTCTCCAGCTGCTCCAGTCTTTGCTTTAAGGACTCAGCCGTGTAGGGTCTCTCTATTCTCCCTCCTCCTTTCAATCATTTTCATTTGTATTTCTGATCCCCACCCCATTCACACGCAGTCGCCCAGAGTTTCCCTGGCACCCTCGCCATGTAGAAAATAGTGAGGTTGCAGGTGCTTGTTAGGTGCATGGTTTTCCTGTGAGGGCTTTCCCCTCCCTCTACGCTCTTAGTTCTTTTCTTTAAAATGAATTTTGCTGGACATTTTTAACCACAGTGTGAGGGTTGCTTCCCTTGTGGGCCTCCAAATTCGAGCCCCAAGGGTTGGGTTTTTTACCCCAACTGGGTAGCTGTAGGGTAGCAGGCTAGTTCTCTTCTAGTGGGATGCGATGAGGAGATTTCTCATAGTAAGAACAAACATAGAAAGCAAGCAAGCAGAGGAACACTAGATAAAGAAGGTTTGCAGTCCTGTGCCAACTTCAGAACTACCTGTAATGTGTCTGAGCTCTTAGAGGCCTGTAGGCCTTGCCTTTTGCCATACATTTGCTGTATTAGTAGCCAGCAGTGAAATGAGAAATAGCTTGAGAAGGGCTGCCTTTAATACAGCAGGGTTAGGGTCTCATGACCTCTAGCTCTTAAAGGTATACGCACACCTATGAAAATAGTTATAATTCAGAAAACCAAACCCTACAGTAGAACAGTAATAAGGTTATATATTAATGCACCTCATGCCCCTTCCTTGGTAGATCTTGCATGTAGAAGCCTCACGAAATTATAAAATAGCAGTGTT
This sequence comes from Trachemys scripta elegans, assembly GCF_013100865.1. Taxonomy (NCBI): domain Eukaryota; kingdom Metazoa; phylum Chordata; order Testudines; family Emydidae; genus Trachemys; species Trachemys scripta. Next base: position 113,278,864 of record NC_048303.1, on the reverse strand, counting down.
GAACCTTTTGCAGTTCATACCTGGCCAATGGCTTCCTGGGGGAAGAGGCTGATTACAACTTTGAGGAAGACACTAGGGCTGACTTTAGGGTCCAACAACTTTATTTAAACACATGTTTGACAATGAGGTTATTAGCTGGATGCAGATTATAGTCATATCCCTCCTGGGCAACCACCAGCCAGGTGGATGATAGAAATCATTATATTAGACCACAGGCAATTTCAATGAGCTGCCAAACCCAGAGGAGTAGAAAGTTGACTCTCACCGCATGATGTTTTTGTAGCTATGCAAGGCCTAGGAATGTAGGTGAGAGTTAGAGGGGCACAAATCTCATTAAGCTAGGGCTTGAGCCTCACATGTAGGCTTTAATCTGGTGAAGGCAGAGGCAATATTCATATTAATCTGTATACTTATACAAAAATCAGATTAAAACCCTGGGAACTAGCATCTGTCTCTGGGCCACATTCATTGGTGATCTATTCTGAAAACAAATCTGACTGAGCAGGTGCAAATTAGGTAGAAGCCTCTAGCAAGCTACAGCTGTGTTTCCTGCTGCTGCTAGATTATTTTGAGTTAATCTATTTTATATATTTAAAGCAATAATTGAGCTTTAGGTATTGCTACAAGTCATGTCAGCTAATGATATTTTTATATCTGCCCTGCAGAGAAATTTCTCTTAATAAAACCTGGCTACGACTAGGTCAAAAAATACATGACGGAAGAACAATGAGGCCCTTAGACATACAGTTTAAGAGGTTTGACGAATGACAGCCTAAAATCCTAAGGATCCTAAGTCTTTTTTTAGGTGCCTCTATAACGGGCCTGGTTTTCATTGAAGTTAATGGGAGCTGCTGGATGTTCAGCACTTTTGAAAACCAGGCCACATATTTAGGCCCCTAAATACAGACATAGGAAGCCTAATTTTAGGCTCCTTCTACAATAAATAATGGTTCATTACCTCTTACTCACAAAGAACGGCTACTAGTCTTAGTGTTTGCCAGTCGTTATTGTATTTTCTACTTCCTGTCCAAAAGGCCGGGTGGATTGTCCCTCAGAGGTGGTAATGTGAAGAAATCTACCTCAGTAGTGGCATAACTAGTGGTAGAACTGAATGGATTCCTCAATGTATTTTTCTGCAAAAATGTGCATGATTTAAAACTGGATTTGCTGTTTGTGGTCCTATTTTGTTCACTCTCTATTTATATCCTAGTAGATGACTTTACTAGCAGGAATGTTTGGGAAAACAATGAATTTTAGGTACATTTTAGAACAGATTTGTGGAAAGTGAATTCTGAATTCAAATTTAGCATTTGTGCAGGAAATCTAGGAGTTACTTTCATCCAGTGAGTGTCCAATCAGAGCTGACCAACTCAGTTCAAATTTCAGATTTTGATACTCACAATAAAGTACTGATGAGAGCTGGTCAAAAATAACATTTTGAATGTTTTCAATGAGAAAAGGTGCAAATTTTGCCCCCCCCTTTATCAAACCATCCCATTTTAACAGCTCTGCTGCTCACAGCCAGTTCTACAGAGACAGGATTCTTCAAAGTAAGTATTCAGGGGGGAAAAAATTGCATTAGAACACAAACTTTCTTCTGGCTTGGATTGCCAGTGACTTGGGCTATTGCTTTGCCGTGAGACAAAAGATCTTTATAGTTTCATTTCTTTGGAGTCTCCTTACATTAAACTGATTTCCAAGCAGAGGAAAATAATTTAGTACAGGAAACGGCGCTTTATAACTGCAGATGGGCTAATGTCTAAATGCTCACTTTGGATGCTTATTCAAACTAAACGTAACCTTTCAAGTTACAAAATTGGGCTATAACTTTTATGACTACACCTTCCTTGCAGTATTTCAGCACTTCCACTTAAGGTGTCAGCTGGAGCCAGGAAGTGCAATGGTACACGAAAATGAAAAATAATTAGGAGGGAAAGAGTTTGGGTTCAGAGGAACACAGGAATTGCCATACTGGATCCGGATAGTGTTCCATTCAGTCTAGTATTCTGTTTCTGTCACTAGTACCAGATGTTTCAGATGAAGGTGCATGAAACCCTGAAGTAGTCAATTATGGATTAGCCTGCACCCAGAAGTCTCTTCCTAATTTTAAGGTCAGAAGGGACCAGCATGAACATCTAGTCCAGGGGTCGGCAACCTTTCAGAAGTGGTGTGCCAAGTTCACTGTAATTTAAGGTTTCGCGTGCCAGTAATACATTTTAATGTTTGTAGAAGGTCTCTCTCTCTGTCTATATTATATAACTAAACTATTGTTGTATTTAAAGTAAATAAGATTTTTAAAATATTTAAGAAGCTTAATTTAAAATAAAATTAAAGTGCAGCTCTTATCAATTTAGTGGGATCCTTGTCTGGGGTTCCAGCCACCAGCCCTGCTCAGCCCGCTGCCGGTTTGGGGTTCCATTCACTCACCCGGCAGTGGGCTTAGCGGGCCAGTGGCAGGCTGAGTGGGGCCGGAGATGGGCTGAGTGGCTCAGTCTGCTGCCAGTCTGGGGTTCCGGCTACCGGCCCCTTGCCAGTTGGGGTCCCAGGCGCCGGCTCCACTCAGCTTCCTACCGGCCTGGGTGAGCAGAACCCCAGGCTGGTAGTGGGCTGAGGGGGGACGGCGGGCGGGATCCCGGTTGACAGGAACTGGCGGACGGAACCCCAGACCAGCAGTGGGCTGAGTGGTCTGGGGTCCCGCCCACTGGCCCCACTCAGCTTGCTGCAGGTCTGGGTGAATGGAACCACAGACCGGCAACGGGCTGAGCAGGGCCAGCAGCTGGACCCCAGACCCACAATGAGCTGAGCAGGGTTGGTGGCTGGAACCCCAGACAAGGATCGCAGGTCCTGCTCAGCCCACTGCTGATCTAGGATGAGCGGGGCCGGTGGCCAGGACTCCAGACCGGCAGCGGGCTGAGCCGCTCAGCCTGCCACCGGCTAAGTGAATGGAACCCCAGGCCGACAGCGGGCTGAGTGGCTCAGCCCACCGCCACTCTGGGGTTCCAGCAGCTGGCTCCTGCCAGCTGGAGTCTCAGCCACCAGCCTGCTCAGCCCGCTGCCAGCCTGGGTTCCCTGGGGGTCCCCAGGCCAGCAGCGGGCGCTGAGTGGGGCCGGTGGCCGGGACCCCAGCTGGCAACGGGGTAGTAGCCGGAACCCCAGAGCGGCGGTGGGCTGAGCTGCTCAGCCGTCCGCTGCATGCCATCAAAAATCGGCTCGCATGCCACCTTTGGCGCGCGTGCCGTAGGTTGCCAACCCCTGGTCTACAGGAATGCATCCCTAGACTGCATAGCAACAGTCTCTTGGCTACATGTTTGGACAGAATCTAGCACCAGGAGGTCTTGATCTCTGATGATGCTACTGTATTGTAAGTAATTAATAACATTGATTTATTTGTATTTATTAATCTAACAAAAAGGTGCCTATCATAAACTTGAGGCACCTTTTAACACAAAAAAGATAGAATCCAACAGCTGTGTTGACAATATATCTAGGGACTTATGGATGTGGTGGATTTACCTAGGGACATGGAGTCATCATGTCGAGTCTTTACATCAAGACTGAAAATCTTTCTAAAAGATAATGCTGTAGCTCAAAGAGAAGTTGTGGACTTGATGCCGAAAATATGGGATGAGGTTCTATGGCCTGGGTTATGGAGGAAGTCGGACCAAGTGGTCATACATGTCCCTTAATCTGGGTTTGAAATCTACACAACTATAGCTGGGTCAGCCTCACAACACAGAACAAACACAATCTATTCCCCCTCTCAAAATCCCACCTTCCCTTGTCCCAAAATCCCAGTAAAAAGAATCGGTCTTACAGCATGTCCTGAAGGTCAGCTCTCTGGCTATTTCTGACCAAGGGGAGGGGAAGCTGGTCCTGAAGCCAAGACACCTTCACTGGGAATGCTTTGCTTTTTATATCAAGGAGCTCCAGCATGAACTTCTATGTTGATGTCAGCAGTGGCACCATGGCATGGGGACAGAGGCAATCTTCAAGTAATCAGGTGTATGGCACCATCTTTCAATTGTTCTTCATCTATCTGAGGTAAAAGAAAATATGCTGCTCTCCCTCCAGTTAGTGGGCTATCAAAGAGGATCACAATCTTTAATGTATCTCTACTATGAGGTAGGGAAGTTATCTTAACTCATTTTACAGATGAGGAACTGAGTCACAGAGAGACTAAAGGTCTTATCAAAGGTCACACTGGAAGGCTGTGTTAGAGTAGGGAGTTGAACCCACATCTCTTGAGTCCAAAGCTAGGACTCTAACCATTGGACCATATTTTATAACAGCAGCAGTAATAAAGAAACCAAGCTTGTTATTTAAAACCCTTTTCAACATGTTTTTGCAGACTTGCATTTAAATCACTGAGCTGATGTCTGTACCCAGCTTCAGCTAAAAATAAAACTGGTTGAGAACAATTATCACCTTTTTTTAAGAAAATCTTACATGGAGATTTTTGTCAACATTTTTGTAATTAAAAACAATGTTGACCAGTCTAGAAACTTGCCTCCCCCACAAAAAATAGCAACAAATTTTTATGGAAAACCTTTTTCCAAAACTTTTGAAAATTCTGAAATTTGAACTCTTGTTAAAAATGACATCCACTAATGTTTTTAAAGTTTGCCCTAAACTCAGATTTGTTACAGTCTTTTATGATTGCCTGGCATCTTTAGGGTGAAAGAAAGAACTAAAGAGTTAACTGGATTTGGCAGTCTTTTCAAAAGCAGCTGCATTGATAGATGGTGAAGGGGAGGAGGAAAATCAGGAGAGGGGTCAAAATTAAAAAATCCCAGAACTTGGACTGCTAACCAGAAGAGAAATTCATCTCTTTTTTCTTTGTGTCTCTCTTTACCATTGTTCCCTTTTTTGCCTTTGCTTTCTGTTTGCTTGTCTGCATTTCCCACCAAATTAATTGTAATGGTGGTAAATGATTGAAATTAAATTGTAAAGACAAATTATTTATTTGTGATTTCATCTTCCTTACCAAGTACATAAAGTAATTAAGAACCCAGATTTGATCCCACTGAAGTTGAATAGAGCTTTGCCATTGACTTCAGAGGGTATAGAACTGGCCGATTAAACTTTATCAAAGTAAAGTATGCCAAAAGCGAATTGACTAAGTAATTCAGATCCATTTCTGGTAAAGTACAGCCAGACAATATTACAAGCTTTCCTGGATGGTCACTCCTTGTGTGCCCTGGGTTATGCAGAAGAACCATGGGAGTTCTGTAGTGCCCAGACTCTTATATAGTCCTTCTGCCAATGGATGAAGTTAAGCTTCTTGGAAGTTGTTTTTTACCCTTCAAGTCTCATACTAACTCTTATTATCACTCTCAAATTGCCAGGGGTGGCTTGGGAAACTCCTGCCACAATCAAACTCATCCTCTCTGAATTTAAATTGTAATTGTAATAAGCTAGTTTTCTCAGTTGCCCTTTGTATGGCGTAGTGCTGGCGTGATGATGGGAAACAGGCGTTGGCAATGTCATCTGATACTGTTTTCACACCAGTGTATATCCGGAGTAATTCCTCCAAAGTCAATGGGCTCACATGTGTTTAAAACTGGTGACAGTGAGGGCATAATTAGACCCCTTGGTCTTGCCCACATTTGGGAATATAGAAGAAAAATCCTTCCTGTGATACTACTGGTGGGGGAATATTTTACTAAAATTCCCTTGTATAGACCGGGCATTTGAGCCTGTATCAAACTGGGGTTGACCCTGAAAGAGGGACTTTTGGAATGGTATCATGTCCCACTGTGTGCATTTGAAGCAAAGAAAATCCTACCAAAATAAACAACTACACTGCACATACAATTTCCCCCCTGGGAGAGTATGAATGAGAACGAACCACACATAACAGATGTTAGTCATGTCGCTTAATGCACAAAAGGAAAGTGCTCAGATATTACGGTGATGAGGGTGGTATAAAAACTGATATAGAATAGAAATAAAGGACAGGAAACTGTTTAAGCACTGCCTCATCTTTTATGTATACATCACAGCACATGCCTGACAGCCTCCCTGATATTAAACAGCCGCTAAAGCAAGCTCAGCAGGACAATGGAAACAAGTAAACGGTGATGTCTTCATTATAACCATAGGTAAAACAAACAGCTGGTGTATAAATGGAGGCAGCAGACAGAAGAGCATTTGGTAACAGTAGACTATGTTCATCTGGCCTCTCTGTCTAAAGGATCCTAGATACATCTGAATGGACTGAGAGACTGTTTAGAAGGACCCTAACCCCACTGCAAGAAACAATTATGCATTTTTTCACATGTTTATCTGTATTTTGGATTACTCCTGTTTAGAAGCCAGATAGGATTACATTTCTCATAAGGCAGGCAATACACTAGTGGTAGGAGTGGCACAAAGGAAAAATGTTACATACATTGTTCCCCATCCTTCTGACACCAATGTACCATTCTGACATCCATTATTTCATCCTTCTGCCAAATGGTAGCACATGTCCTAGCTTTGTAGGTTGACTTCCCACCCATTGAGCGAGAAATCAGTGACTCAGAGTTTGGGAACACTTTGAGTGTAACTACCTTTGTGTGCACATATACATCCGTTCTGAAATGAGATGGCCAAAGAACATGCAGAGCAATCCCTTCTTCCAGGAGTCTCAGCCCAGTACCAATTCCTGGTTGCCACTCTGCTTCAAGAATTGACTCTAAACAGAGCCAAAGCCAGAGGGCAAACTCCCCTGCTGCTTGCCCACCTCCCTCTCTGCCATACAAAAATCATTGCATAACCCAAAACTAACAAGCATACAGCTCATGTCTTCCCAAGAGTCAAAACTCACTCACACACTAAGGAACTCTGACTAAATATTACATTACCACCTGGTGGCACCTGACATAACTATTTTGTGTTTTGATAGTAATGGACTAATACAGAACCAACATCATCTATTTTTACATTCCCTTCTGATTAATTTGGGTGTGTGCTGCTAGTGTATACAAATCGGTGTCAATAGCATTAAATTGAGCCAGAGCTGCAATATGCATGGAGTAATACTGGCATATGTGATGTTAAGGCCTGTTCTACACTGGCGGGGGGGCGGAGGGATCGATCTAAGATACACAACTTCAGCTACGAGAATAGATCAAATTAGAATCACTGACTTTGTGTCCTCGTGGTACGGGATTGATGGCTGCCGCTCCGCCGCTCCCCTGTCGACTCCCTATTCTATTGATAAAAGGTGGACAGTAAGGTTTTTGTCTAAGCCTTATGGTCAGAAATGGCTAAGAGAAAAGAGCTCTTTGCTCCCCTCTGTTGTAGCAATGGACAGCTTTATTTGCATAGGTTACCTAGCTACAGTTCCTTGAGAGGTACTTGGGGTGCATATGAACTAGGATTTGGGAGAGCACTGGGCTCCCAGAGAAGTTTGGTAGGGTGGATCGGGAACGAGTTTTTATTTTGTGGCAAAGACTTTGTTTCCAAGAAGCAAAGACTCTGCTTCAGGGTCCTAAGTGCTCTTGGCTCTTCTCCCATGGGGACGTGGCTGCAAGAGACAACACAGGCTGAGGACATTGCAGTGACATATGACTATAGGAGAGCAGCAGAGTTGAGTGGGGTTGATGAGGCCCCCGCATAACCAGCACCTTAATGAACCCGAATCACTAGGCTGGATTTGGTGATGGTGTCTCCAGGTAGGACCAGTCGAGCCTGCAGACAGACCCACAAAGAGACACCTGGACTGCTACTACCTGCTGATCCAAACCATGAGCAGGGTTTGGATGAGTGAGGTAGTGAAGCCAAGGCACTATTATCTGTGGACATTCTCACTGGTAGGTTGGAAGAGAGTTGGATGGACTGCTGCCAGTTATTGGAGGTGAGGGGATATTTTACTCTATATGCATATATATTCAGTTGCTGGATTTTTCTTTATAGCTGTGTTCCCTTTCCCATAAGAAAGATTTCCTTGTTTGTACACAGTCTTGGAGTACTTGCAAGGGGGAAGTTCTAACTGTCAAGGACACCCAGTGAGGGTGTATTTAGTTTTCCCAGGTTTTGAGGTGAAGGTTACACTAGTTCAGTTGTCAAGAGGGACCCTAGATATATTGAACCCAGCCCTTATTGTTGGCCAATGAATTACATGTGGCTAACTCCTCTTTGTTTATTTAAATACCAATGTAGCAGCTGTTACATAGGCATAGCTCCAAGAATCCTGTTCCAGACAAGAACATTCCTTTCTAAGAGTTGGAAACCATGAGGGCTCTCCAGACCAAGACCGTATGTTTTGGGGGGAATTCTGTGGCCTGTTATACAGGAGGTCAGACTAGATGATCACAACGGTCCCTTTTGGCCTTGGAATCTATGACCTTGCACAAGTGGACTCTTACAGGGGTTTGGGAGAGATTTTCAAAAAGAGTTCTGGTCTAGATTTTCAGCTGTTCAGCACTCACAAATGGAGTGAGATTTTCATATGTTCTTGGTGCCCAGCAGCTCCCATTTTGGCACTCATGAATTTCATGAGGCACTTAACTCATGCGGATTTCAAAAATCCTCAGCACTTAACATGCAGGGCTCATGTAAATCTGGTCCTTACTATCTTTGTCCCTCTAACTGTTGTAATGGTGGCAATTGATCTAAACTGAACTGTTTAAAAATGACATCCTCATGTTTTCAATCTCCCTTACAAAATAAAAAAAGGGCCTTGCCTACACTAGCGATGAAATCCTAGTCACACTGAAGTTATTGCAAAACTCCCATTGACTTCAACATGGCTAGAATTACACCCGAAGCTTTTACCATCACTGTACTTACTCTGATGTAGCTGCACCAGTGAAAACTCATAGCGTAGATATGCTACACTGTTGTAAATTGGCCCAATCCTGCAAGAAACTGAGCACCTCCTTCTCGGTGCTGAGTGCCATCAACTCCCATTGACTTGACAGTAATGACCAGCCTCACTTACATATCTTTAAAAATATCTACTCAATTTAGAAACATTTACTACACAATAGGTTCTAGTCTTGCTAGAACTATCAAATAGCTATTTTTTCAGTTAGCTGGTTTGACTGAAAATTTTGTGTGTGGTGGGGGGAGGAGTTTTGAGTGGCCTCAAAATGAAAAAAAATCTGAACTTTTTCTGCAAAATGAAAAATAAAATAATAAAATTGGGTTGAATGAAATGTTTCTTTTAGTTTTTCAGGTGGGTTTAATCTTTTAATATATAGCTATATCTTATCTATAATCTGTGTGTGTGTGTGTGTGTGTGTGTGTGTGTGTGTGTGTAAAGTAAATGTCAAAATAAAAAGTCATTTTTTAATTGAAAAATGAGGGGCTCCCAAAGTTATAGATCCTTCCCCCAACATGATTTCCTTCTGCTGCCTTGTACTGTTTAAAATAAGGGGAACTAATGACCAGATGAATCACATACCTCATTGAGATTGATGGCTGTGATTTCACCCTTTAACTAACCTAACTAAGGATAAATTAATCATAAGTCCTCACTTAAGAAAAAAGGAGTTTTGGACAAAGAGGCTGGAGGTTGCTACCATTTGTGATTCTTGGGTGGGAATTTTATTTTTGGGGGGAAAGTAGTCAAAGTATTTGGGGATAAAGTTAAGCATGTGAATGCTCCCTGGAGGGGAAGAGTGTTAGAGGGTGATGGAGAAGGGGAATAGAGGTTGAGGGATTTGGGGCTGCAGTGAGTCAAGTTTTACCCAAGGTATTACATGGCATCCACTAAATCTTTGGAGGACCCATATTGAGAACGATATTTAAGAATGTGTTCACTTCTTTGTATACATGTGCAGGCTGAAAGAATTACAGTGTGCATGCGCCAATGAAGAAAATAAAACACGAAATGGTTTCTGTGCTGCCATTTCATGCTTGCCTGGGTGGTTCAAAGGAATGTGCCAATGTCATTGTCCTACTGAGCAGAAAATGTATACTGCATGGCATAGAAACGCTACAAGCTCTGACACCTCATTGTTTCTCAGAGATGAGGGATATCTATTGGTGAGGGGTCAGAGGAGCTTTCAAACATAAAACAGTCCACATTATGCTAAAACACCCAATCTGTGATTATTCTTGCAAGCCCTTCCACTAACTCGACCCTCCAACCATTCTGAAACACGACCAGGAAAACCATTCCATTGTAACATAGTTGTCCTTTGCTCCAAGCACTGCATATAAATTGTGTTGGGTACGGGGCAGAGGGGAAAGTAATGGCAGTAGAAATATTTGTATACCAGGAATGGATACTTCAGGGAGATGCCTTCCCTGTTTGTGGTGGGGGCACATAGATATGGATGGGATCTTGTGGGTGAGAGAATGGGTTATAAAAGGAAGTGAAGAGCTTGTACATTTTAGCAATTGTAGGCTTGACAGAGTAAAGGTCTCTGGTAATGGGGCGTATTGAAGCATTGCTGAAAGAGGGCAGAGTTAAGTTGCATGGGCAACCTTAACTGTACATTTTCTGGTTTTCAGAAGTTTGTGTTGTGCTCAACTTAATGTTCTCCAAGGGGACTACAGACTGCCACGCAATCTTAATTCTGTCTTAACATAGTTTTTGCCATTGAATTATTATAATCCCTACTCTCAGTTACAGCCCACATGGGACCAGGAGAGGATGGGGAAGGCCAGTCTGTCCCATTGCACTCCAGGTAGCAGAGTCACTAAGTTCTGTAGCAGGAAGGACGCTATATACCCTCAAAAAGTGTCAGAGTACCAGCTGCAGCATTGCCCATCAAGGGGACCCCCCAGGAGAAATTAGCCAGAATACTTGATGGTGAAGGAGGGTACAGTCACGATGTTGCCCCTAAGTATCGCATACTTCAAGTCACTCAGGTTAGAATCTTGCCTTTAGTGTTCTGTCTTTGGGCCCAATTTTGACCTCAGCAACTAGGTTAAAAGAGTTCAATTCAATCCCAAATATAAACTGAACTGGAATTACTCACACCTTGAGGAAAAGGATCAAGCCTTTGGATTTCTTCCTGAATCCAGGATAGACTGCTCAGCTATGGCACATAATACCTGTACATCCCAAGAGCTGTTCTTTTGGGCATTACACTTAATGTAAGGTTATTATAACACAAACACAAATAAGTATGAATAAGCTCAGTACGTGTATATTTTTGTCTTCAACAGATGGAACAACACTCTGCCCACATTCTGTCAATGACATAAAAAGATTTAGCTGATACACCGTAAATACAAAATACTCTGTGCGTAAGGAGGCTATTATTATACAGCAAGTATAATAAGATGACACAAGTGGTGAGTATCATTTCTCATGTGGGAGCACTGGATATGTATTATGTAGATTTTTAAGTGGAAATTAATTAGGCCTCAGTGGAGGAGTGCTAGATTTTTTTTTATCTTTGTTCAATATAATTTGCAGCAGCATCTTAAAAAAAAAAATCCTCAGATTTAAATGTGTGTGGAGGGGGGTAGAAATGAAACAGGAATTAAAGTGACACCACAGCAGCCAAAAAGTAAATGTCTAACTACTAACTGGAACATTGCAAGGGAAGAGCAATCTACACACTTTCTTCTTTTACAGGAAATAGTGAATGCAAGGACTCCTGGACAGGAACTCAGAGTTCCTAATTTCCCTTTGTCTGATGATGCACTGGTCTACTAGTTTTGGAATGCAACCTCAGGATCCAATCCTGTAAACCTTTCTCATGTTTGACAGAAGCTGGGAATGGGCAACAGGATGGATGACTTCATGATTACCTGTTCTGTTCATTCCCTCTGAAGCACCTGGCATTGGCCACTGTTGGAAGACAGGATACTGGGCTAGATAGACCTTTGGTCTGATCCAATATGGCCATTCTTATGTGTCCCTTAGGAGTCAATAAAAAGCCATGGGACTACTCTTATGAAGAAGACTTGCAGAAGCAGTGTAATAATGCCAGAGATAGGTCTGAGCCACAAAGTTTGGATCCAAATTAAGACCCAAACATCCCCAAATTAGGAGATGTTTGGATCCAAGGTTTTGAATTAGTCCACAGGGGGTAAGAGTGAAGATGGGATTCAGAACCAGACTCAGTTCTGAAACTCACCAGAGTATGGAGATCTTTTCATCTGTGTATTTGGTTCTGGCCCATCTCTAAGGAATACCCCAAAGTGAATTTCTTAAGTGTTATTTACAATTTTGTTTCTTCATTCTGTTTGCCCCATCCCTCTGCAAACAACACAAATAAAAGCAAAATGAAAAGCACAGTGATCTGACTCCTGCGCAGAGACTTCAAGACCACTATGACAGATTAATATTGCAAATCCCACTGAAATATGCCTGGCTTCCATTCCACAGGAGCCAGTGCAAGAGTGGGGAAGCCAGAAACATCTAATTTCAGGTCCCTAATGTCCCTGGATATATATTATATTTAAATAACTGAATTTAGCCCAAAGTTATTTATTGGGAACATGGATTAAGAAGTTTGTATAAAGAAAACTGTAAATATTTTTGAAGCCCAAGTTTTATCCTGTTATTGCTGCTAAGGTTAAGGGTATTGATGCTATTTCCATTATAAGCCGATTTCCAGGGGTTTGAGTCTTGGCAAATAAATTTGTTGAAAAACTTGCTTTATCAGGTTAGTCTAGGAGTGATTTAATCCCCCCGTGCCTCCTCCCCCCCAAATAAACCCTGTGGAAGAAGACTTCAGGAACTGATCACATTTGCATGGGCACACCCACCCTTCCTAGGTGCTCAGCATGAGGGGATTGCTTGCCCAAATGGTCACTTGTGGCTGGTGTGGGATTTTTAGTCTCCTTGTTATTGGGGCAGGAGTAATAAAGGGTTGTTATCTTTGTTGTGTGAATCCAGGGCAGCAGAACTGTACTTGGCATATCCCAATTGAGGGACTCACCCTCAACTAAACGGCACTTGCTAGGCAAGGAACATGGGTTCCTGTGAGTTCAGAGAGGGTGGGGACAGATACCTGGTGGTGTGGGCACTGCCAAAGGGCCCCAAACACCATATGACCCTTCCTCTCTCCACTGTGTAATAACAGAGCCATTTAGCTCAATTGAGAGTCTTGTTACATGCTGCACAGCTGAAATCACTGATATATAACCCTTCTGCCAGGCCGAGTTGATAGCAGCAAGGGCCAGGTTCAGTACATAGGGGTCCCCTCCCAACAGCATAACACAAAACCAGCTCGAGCCCCCACCCAGTGACCTGGGAAAATCTTACACATACCCCTGGGTGCTTCGAAGAGGCAATACTTCCCCTCTTGCAACCACAGAGTCTCGGTGTAGCAGAAAATGTTTAATAACACGAGGTAAATGACATAGCATTAAATTGGGAAAACACCACAACTAGAGTTCATAGACCAAACCATGAGCGAAGACCCACCCCAGCAAATTGGGCCGTGTCCTTTCCCATTGGTTCTTGAAACCAGCAACCCAAAAATCACCCAAAATCCCAAAAGTCCAACACCCCCAAAGTCTCTTGGGTCCAGCAACCCAAGAATCACCAAAGTCCTAAAAGTCCAACAACCCCCAACATCTTTGTCCCTGATCAGTGCAGCCCCAGACTTCAAAGGGGGGTGCACAGGGTGTTAAGTGGCACCTTACGTGATCCGAGGCTGACTGGCCGCCTCTCCGTGGGGTTCCGCCGCAGCCTTCACCACAAGCCGCTCCACTCCGCTCACCAACCCGTGAGCCGCTCCAGCCGTCCCCACAAATGGCTCCGCTCCACTCGCCGTTCCTTGGGTTGCTCCAACTGTCCCCACAAACTGCTCCACCAGCCGCTTAGCAATATAGCTTCAGGCTCCCCCACTAGTTAACACAGCACTCAGTGATCTCAGCTCTTAGTAACTTTAGCTCTTTTGTGATTTCAGCTCTTAGTGATTTCAGCTAGTAGTAGAAGAGCCCCAGTGCTGGTGCATTATTGGCCCAAAGTGAATTCAGCTCAGCAGCCTGTAACTAGACTCCTAATGGAATCAAAGTTAGCTCTGACGTTCAACAGTGGAGCGAGGAGGAGGTACAATTGGTGTTTCAGGCTCACAAAAGGGGCCCACACCACCAGGTACCTGTTCTCAGCCTCTCTCAATTCACTAGGTTTTGTATCCTATGCCCCTTGTCAAGTGAGTGCTACTTAGTTAATGGTGAGTCCTTCCATCATACAACAGTTCCACTAGCCTTGATTCACAGAATCAGGGTAACAAAACTTTATTCTTCCTGCCCTAATAACAGAAAAACTGGGGACCCCACACCAGCCAAAGTAACCACTTTCAGTTGCTGTTGTCTCATGCCAGACGGGTGGGTGTGCCTATGCAAACAAGATCAGCCCCTGGAGTTCTTTTCCACACTCGCCATAATTCACCACCAGATATCAGGGTAGATCTCATCCTGACTCTGCTTACAGATACATAGATCTAAGTATTAGACCTGCTTTGGGACAGTGTCTCTGATGCAAGAGACTGCCCAGTGTGCACCAGCAGTGAGGCTCCCTCACTAACAGCTGAAATCCCTGAGAGCTGTGTTAAGTGGTAGGCCTTAATGACATCTGGGTGAGTGGCCAGCAGGGTGGCTGGCGGAGAGGTGCAGCCAGCAGGGTGGCTGGCGGAGAGGCGCGGCGAGCGGCCAGCAGGGTGGTTGGCGGAGAGATGCGGCCAGCAGGGTGGCTGGCGGAGAGGTGCGGTGAGCGGCCGGCAGGGCGGCTGGCGGAGAGGGCCAGAGCAGAGCCCTGCAGAGAGGGCCGGCGAATGAGTGCCGGGGAAGTGGAGCGAGTAAAGTGACTTTTGATCCCCCCTCCACCCAAGGTGGGAGGTGAACGCTGCAGATACACGTTTGAACTCTGGGTCTGCACTGTCCAAGGACAGCAACTGTGAGTGGGGTGCAGAGAAGCAACAGGCATATTAAAGGGACTTTTGGGTTGCTGGACTTAAGAAACTTGAGGGGAAAAGGACACTGCCCAACTTACTTGGGGTTTTTGCTCATGGTTTATGTTTATGAGCCCTGTTTCCAATGTTTCCCCAAATTAATACTGAGTCACCTTCCTCCTTTTATTAAAAGTTTTTGCTTCACTCAGACTCAGCTTGTGAGAGGGGAAATATTGCCTCTTAGGGGCACCCAGAGGGTGGTGTGTAATTATCCCAGGTCACTGGGTGGGGGCTTAAGCTGGTTTTGTATTGTATTGTTGAAAAGGAACCCCTAGATACTGAGCTCGGCCCTTGTTGCTGCCAGCTCTGACTGGCAGAAGGGTTACACAAACATCTTCTGATGCTAAAATGTGGGTCAAATCTTGATTGTCTTACCTTTGTCTAGTCTCACTGAAGTCAACGGCTCAGATACATTTATAACCAATTCTCCAGTGATGAAAGACTAGTGCATAAACCCAGGGTACTGACCATACTCCCACTATACTTTTCTTTTTTGTTGCTGGATGACATTTTATGATATATTTGTAAAAAAAAAAGGGCAAATTAATCAAGATACTGTATTGCTTTAATGATGTGGGGCAGCTGAGTTGTGAACAAAGACGACCTGCGTGGTAATAAAGAAAACTAATGTACCCAAAAGCTAATATACCTCTAACTGAATCACCCCCTGAAAAGTACCATTGCTGAAAGCAAACCCAGTCTCGCGTTTTCCCTTTGCTGTGTTGTGAACTCACAGGCATAAGTTCAAGGCTGGTGTGTAGGATTCCAGGCCCAGAGCCAGTGAAATCTCTGGGAGAAGGGGTTATGAAACAGTCAAATGCATCACTCCTGTGGCTGGACCATGCATTAAAAAAAACACCAGTGGGAGACAGAATACAAGACAGTAATGAATAAGAAGGAAATATGGAGATAAATCTGCCTCGTTCTCCCATTACAATGAAAGTACAATTCTGTACCTAAGATTTGCTCAATCCAGCACTGTAGAAGGATATAGCTGTCCAATGGAGCCATTGTGAAATTGCCTACATGAGACTGGTATAAAACATTTACACAAAGGCAACCTTTGAAATATATAGTTACGGCCAACCAAAACACAAAATCAAAGAAAATAAATGAAGTAAAATTAAACTAACACACACGATTCTAGAAAATTATATGCATCTATCTATCTAAGCTGCACAAATAATACATAATGAAAAGTGTATTTGAGAATGTTGTTCCTTTTTTTAGTAAATTCTCTGTCAGCTAATTATGGCTTTTCTGAGTTTCATTTGCGATTCAAGATTATTCACAGAACAGCTTCCAGGGGTACCATTTGATCTTTTAAACCATTCTTTACAACTATTTAATATTCAGACCTTGAGGGGTGACATGCCAGCCCGCTAAAATCAGTGGCAAACTCCCATTAAGTTCAGTGGGGCCCAGATTTGACCACCTACCTCCTTTTAACCTCCCACCCATCAAGGAGCTCCATGTAAGTACTGTAGATTCCTGTGCCTACACAGTGTCCTACTGATATGGTACATGTACATTCTCTGGTTAAATGAATATAAGGTGAGATTTTCAAAAAATGATGTAGGAGCGAATGTCACTTTGAAAATCAGAACTTGTGCTGCTAAGTCACTTAGGCATTTTTGAAAATCTTACCTGTGCTTTTTAGAATTAGATTCCCAGTGTGAATGCTTGTGAATAGAGGTGGTCCTGAAAACACAATTTTGGGGCGTATTGTTGGTCAAAATTTGAAATTTCAACAACAGGTTTGAACAACCTTTCATTAAAAATAATAAACTCAAAGCAGGTCAAAAAACTAAGTGAAATGTCTGCACATACTTCACTAAAATGTTTCATTTTGCACAGCAAAATGTTGTCACCAAACTTTGAAAAGTTTTGCCCCACTTTAGTCACAAGCATACATCCAAAATTTGATTCCTTGAATATTTAATAACATTCTTTCACAATATGAAATTTCAGCCTGCCACTAAATGTGTTCACTGTAGTATATGCGGAACGCATCAAAAACAACCAAACAGAAATGAAGGTGCACACACGGCACAAACATGAAGGGTGTTTGCTTTAATAGTCAAATGAGCATTTTCAGAGTTTATTTGCAAAATTCACTCACCTGCTCTCTCACATTTAACACACCTATTATATATACACAGATGTGGCGCAGATACATGCAATAAATAAACTCTTTTTTCTAATGTACTTTTCACCACCTCTCCTGTATTCTGCTTAATCATGGTGAGATCCTTACCCTTACTCTGGCTACTTTATGCCAGGGAAAAAGACCAGAGCAGTGTAAACGGTCCTAAAAACCCAGTATCTGCTAGGGAGGGGACTTCCCTGATGTAGGCAATTCAGAAGAGAGCCTTAAGTCTGCCTTTTGAGGACCCCTCTCACAAGCCCTTGGAGTAGGGAATATGCCTGGGATGGGGGCGGGAGGGTATGTGTCAGGAGCAGGGTCCTAGCATGTAATGCTGCAGATATTCCCATGGCAACCCATAGGGCAGCCACGAGAAGCTTCCAGTGATCTCTAAATTATGCCAAGGGCCACTCCAGTCCTCAGAGCAGCCCAGGATTGGGCACAAATATGATCTTAAAACCACCTTGGCCCCATATTCACTTCAGCCACCTTGGCCCCATATTCCCTTTCACCTTTTAGATTAAATAGCGCTCCACCAATTTACCCCAGCTGAGGTTCTAGCCCAAAAATTATAGTGATGTGAAAATGTTTCCTCTGTTACCCTGGTGGGAGATGAGTAAGGAAGAAGATACTTACAGTAGCTTATTCCAAAAGAATAGCAGATTGAAAGAATTAAAAACACTCTTTGTAAAAGTGTAGCCTGCAGGTTATTTGTCTTAAACGGCATTCTAACATACTTCTCTTTGGAGTGCTTTTAAACATTTTTATACTTTATTGTTCATAATAATACAAAAAGTGGAACCTTTTATTTAAGGTAAAGATTGTACACTGCAAAAATTCAACTAACACCTGGGTAACTCAATAGCATAAGAGAAGGCAAAATTTCACAGTCAATCATTATCAAAGCCTATGTCAAAGTTGTCAGCGAGTCTTACCTTGTCCTCTTTAATCTTCTTTCAGAAAACGAGTTGCAGATGTTACATGCCAGCAAAGGTAGGTTTCATCTTGATATTTCAATCTAAATTTAGCAGGGAATAAAAAGGGCAGCTCTAGATCTTTCCTCTGTAAAACCTTGTTTTATCAGAGTAAAGTCTCTCCTTCCATTTTGAGTGATAGGATTCAGGTTAGGAAAGCTATAAATCTTTTTACCTTCCAATTCCCAAATTTCTTTGCAGCCTGAAAATTTCCCCCCTTATCTCTTATCAGATAAAGAGATTAACAAAATCCTGATCCAGCTATGCTGCAAACTGGGATTCTGTCACACTATTCTATGCAGGCGATCGTCTTCCACATTTAAACTAAGAAGCTTAACAAATACAATAACCACCAAACCAGAAGAATGTGATGGTCCTTTCTCTGTTGGTATCTCATCCCTATTATTCCGAAATTACTTCATTTTACTTGATTTACATTTTGTTTTTCTAAGGACTAGTCTAGACACAGATTGTCTATACACTGGTATAACTCTGTTGGTTACAGAGGTGATATTTTTTTCTTTTTTACTGATGTAATTATTTCCATACAACCTCTAATGTGGAGGCAGTTATGCTGGTATAGTTCACTCCCCTTCCCATATAGGAAAAGGCCATTCTAATAGAACTGTGTCAACACTAGGGATGCTGTACTGCTTTAACTATGTCCCTATAATTAAAGGGGGCCCACTTTGTTGTGTAGATAGGGCCTAAGGGTCTGATCCAAATCCCAGTGAACTCAATGGAAAGTCTTCAATTGGTTTAAATAGGCTTTGAAGTAGACCCTAATGTAATGTTGTTGTTGTTATCATCATCATCATCATCATCATTATGAATAAAATCACTATTTCAGATCACTTTGTAGATGTTTCCAAAATGTGCTAGTTAGAATAGACTGGGTTTTTTCCAGAGGTGTGTTCTGTTGGGATGGAATCCTGACCCCACTGAAATAAAATAGCAAAATTCCCATCAACTTGAATGGAGCCAGGATTTCACCCTTGGAATCCAGGCAAGCCAGGCCCAGTCCTGCAGATCTTTATGTATATGCATAAGAAATGGAAATCAACATGACTACTAATGTTCATAAAGTTAAGCATGCGTTTTGCACAACGAGGGCCTTATTTCTGATCTTGCCAAACGATCCGTGAGGGAGGTGTGTTATTTCCACACAGCATCTCATTAACTGAAATGGGAATCTGTGTTGTGTCTATGAGAGAGCTCCATTGAAGACAATAGAGATATTAGGTTCTAGCCCATAGGTCTAGAGTAGCAAAATCCTTGTTACTGTGGTGGGGATGGGGGGAGGGAAGAAGAACCCTGGGGTAGTAGATGGCTTAATCGTACAGGTGAAAGGACACAAAAAATAGTACAGAAATAATGTGAAATATTTGTTCAGTGAAGCATGGACATACCTGGAATATGTGATGGGAGGAATGATGTAAAGGTTTTATTGGTGCTTTTGTGAGATGACTTGCATACGGCATTATTTGGCTTCACCACTTTAATATTGTGGTCATCACAAACACAAGTCAATAGATCCTTTATACACCACCAAACCACCATTCTGCGTCTGCTTATACGCATCCATGCATGCAGTATAAAAGGAAAACAGACACGCTGCATATAAAAGCCTATCCAAAAGGCTCTGAAATGAATAAAAAAAGTCAGTGAAATACATTTCCCAGCGACAGGTGGAAGAAACACAATGATACTTTAATTTGCTAGACAAAAGAAGAAAAAAGCCTGGCATATTGCCATGGAAGATAAGTTTAGGATTTCCACCATACTATTTATTTAATTATCAGTGCCAGCTTCACAGAATGCTGCCATCAGAAAGGGAATACATTGAGGGAGTGTTGAAGTGGAGTAGGTTTAAAATGTTGTGACTGCCTTAATGGCTACATATCCCATAAAATGCATTAGTTTTCAAGAGGGTGATTATGGTTTGCTTTTTATGTGCCATTATGTCTAATTTGTTTTATGCTCCAGCAGAGAAAATTATTTCCCTCCTTCCAATTTATATGACAAACACAAAAGAATAATCAAGTGAAAAATATATTGATTTAATATGATCATACTCAGCTTCCCTGTGTAAGTACATACCACTCCTGAACTGCATTAGTGACAATAATAATTGTGCTTTTTAAATACATACAATTCCCCATTCTCTAAAGAGTAGATTTTAAAATTAATCTTGTTATTGAAAGAAGGTGAAAATGTAAGTATTTTTGATGAAACCCAAGGCTACATTAACTCTGGGAAATTTAAAATGGTGACACTTGAGAATGGATCTGGATTGTGATTTATTTTTGGTTTAAAAGCAACTCGAGGTATCTGCATAACTTTTGTCAACATAAGTTTGTGTGTGTCAATGCTAGGATATTATGGACCAAATTTTCAAATGACCTGACTTCCTTTGGCTGTACGATCAAATTACATCTGCGTGCATTTTTTGTTTACTGTAACTTGCATACAAAATTACAGGGCTAGATCTTCCAGTTGGGCTAAATTGTGCTCAGTGCATGATTGGAAGAGGACTTTAACCCATTTTACACTCCACTCCACCTCACCCCCAATCCTGAGGCCAGTCCAGGATTAGTTGGAGTAACCATGAAGTTGCTCTAATTTATGTCCAGCTGCCCACAGCCCTAAGGAGCTGTCAGCAGCCAGTAATCAGCTGGGTGTAGTTTATCCTGGCCATGCCCCCTTGCTCTTAGCCCCGCTACACTGGAAACTGGGAGGGAGATGGGCATAGGAACTATTATAGCAGCCCTATGCCATGTGAAAATTTCTCTACACAGGGATGTTGTTATCTATTAAATTCTATAGAGTTTTAGAATAATTTTTCCTGTCAAATTTCTAAAGAGACCAATTGGTTTCATCCCTATCTATTTCTATAAGACATTTCCATAAGGGCTTTTAAATCAGAACTCTGTGTGATAAACTAACGTCTGTGAGAAATTGCAGGGGAGTTGGAGCAAAAATTATTCATCTTTTATGTTAAAAACACGGTGGTCTCAGCATCATTCATTAAAAGAGAAGCCAGCACCAGCTGCTAGTTTTAAAGGTCATATTTTGTTTGAATGAAGAGGATAAAAGAGCTGTCGCAAGGACAGTAAAAGGGCAGCAAGGATGGAGTATGTATGTTAATGAGCAAGGGTGAACGCATCTCCCTGAACTTTTTAAGATCCTGATAAGATGTTGTATGCACAATTTAGGGCAAGAGCTTAGGAGTACAGATAGGCAGCACAAATCTCATTTTGAGTTTGCATTCTTAATAATAGAATAGTCCTAATACAGAATGATGGCACTCATATAGTGCTTTACATCTTCAAAGCAGTTTACAGACACTACGGATCAGATCCTTAATGGTACTGAGTGTCCTATGAGTTACTAAGGGCCAGTTTTTTAAAAGTATTTTGATGCCAAAGATATAGATAGGTGCTTAGTGGGATTTTCACCCACGGTCCAGATTTTAAATATATTTAGGCATTGCAGTACGATCTCATTTTCACAACTGATTTAGTCACTCAGAAGGCTAAATCCCATTGACAAGTGAGTGCCTAAATCAGTTGTGAAAATGAAATATAGGATTTGCTATGCTGAGTGCACCAGCATCTAAGTACCTTTAAAAATCTGGGCCTTTGCATCTTGCAGGCAGTGCAAAAACACCATGCCAAATCAGACCCTAACTAAGGGAGTACAAAGAAAGCACCTATATCTTTCCCTGTAACACAGCACATTTTCTCCATGAACACTTTACCTATTAATATGTACTTACTGTTCACAGACTTGCACTGGTCAAGTGTGTGACGTGTGAATGCAACATATGTGTGCTGTTATTGAATTCAGAGTTAAGGTTTTGTGTTGAATTGGGTGTTTGTCTGACCTGGAGGCGAGCTTCTTGGAGAAGAGTGTCAATGAGTGGCTAGTATGATGTAAGGATGTCAAGGTATGTGAATGAAGGTCTCCTTCTCTGGTCATTTTCCTGTGTTGGTGGGTTTTCCACTAATTCAACCTAGCCTGACTGCTAATGAAGGTTTTAGGGAGAGGCAGGGGAAGGTGGAGAGTGGGCAGGAATGTACACAGTACAAAGCATCATGATACAGACAGTTAGTCACACAGCCTTGTACTTTCCAGGGTAGCTGAACCAGACGAACTGTTCATCTGGTGAGGGTAGCCACTGGAACCATTTCAGTTATTCTCCATGGCTTCCGTCAGATGAGAGCAGCTTTGAGCTCCATCTGGGATTCCACAGTAGCTCGAAGGGAGGATCCAGAGAGAACTGGCATGTCTGCCTGGCCCCATCACATCCCAGGCCAGCCCCAGTCCTTTTCGAGTTGCCTTTGGCCAGTTCTGGATTTTCCAACAGTGTAAAGGTTGCCGGCAGCTTGGGTTGCTGCATGCCTCACTGGGGAGGACTTTCAACTTCAAATGCTTCTTTGAACACAATAACTTAGACCTGTTCCCTCTATCATTCATTTAATATTGCATGGCATTATGTAAGTTTCCAATTATATATTATAACAACTAAACAGAACAATTTGCCCTAGAGGTTTCAAAGCCCCTAAAAAAGAAAAAAAAAAAAAAAAAAAAAAGAAAAAGCCTTACAGTATCACCTCAATTATCCAGATCACTTATTCTCACAAAATAAGCTCATATCCTTTCTGGTCAATTAATTACTGTACATTAGACATTTCCTCAACTATCTGAAAAGTTGGTTATCTGAATTAGCTGTCTCCTGTAATATCTAGATAGTTGAGGTTGTTCTATACTTATTGATATGAAAATGGTACATACAGTTCTTATTTAACTGTGGCTTGCTTTACTTACAACAAAACGTAATAAGTCAGAATACATCAGTTGTTTAGGTTGCATTATTATCTGGGGTTCTTTCAACCCAAAACTCTTGCTAACTTTTACTCTGTGTGAGGTGGTGTCAGGAAATAAATCAGGGGAGACACGACCGTCTGACAGATGGATGGCTGGCACAAACAGGACAACACAAGAGTGCTTTCACTAAAAGCTAAACTTTACTTAGTCTCAAGCACTTACACACGTCCGCAACAGGTTAGTAAAACACCCCCAACCCTCGATAATTACCGAAGCAGAGTGTGGCTCTTGAGTGGCACAGCGGCAGCCTGTCTGCCAGTGGGAAACGCAAGATACATCCAGAAGGAGAGACCAGTCCTGACGAGTCCCCTACCTCAAACTTTCCCCCCTTATTTTATTCATTAGTCAAGCAAGAGGTTTTCTTCTGATTATTGATTAACCAGGTGTGGGTTTTTCCAGAGTTTGCAGCCTTGAGGCCCTAATAGACATTCCTGGGGTACATCCTGCTCTTCTAAAATGCATGTTTCAGCAACTTCAACACAACTCTTATCAGGAAGGATGCAGGGTCAAGCTGCCCTTTCTGTGGCACCCAAAACCCCCTTCCCTCCTGCCTTGGTTAAGCTAAGCCTGCTGACTTGGCGGCTTTCAGCAATAAGCCATAGTGTTTTTTGGCACTTTACTGGATTGCCAAAATCTCCTCATACAGCATTAGCAAGAGACAGTCCAATGAGAATTTTAACATTGCTCAAAAACGTATCAAAATACAGATTAGGGCAACAAACAGCAGTGGAAGACATCATGTTGCATTGGTGTCCTAGGAAGTAAGGAAGAGCTGGGAAAACATACTGTGTTGAGACTTCATGAAGGCCAAGTCTGTCAAAAATGGTGAGGAAAATAAGTTCAAACTAGGAATTTCTCCATATCTCATCTGTGTTGTAGTTAAGATGAGAAAAAGGTTTAGAGATTGTGACTCAGATGCAGTTTATTAGGGAGACAGAGAAAACTGGGAGGTAGCACAGAACTGCTACATGCAAGGGATGATTTAAAGTAACTGTAAAATAGTCCCATTGGAATCACAGCCTTTTTCATGTCACTCCATGCACGTTTTAGAAAGACTGATGTAAGCATTTGCAGGAGTAGAGGAATGCATGGATGGGATTTGATTTGGAGAACCTTATCATGGAAGGAATTGCAGCAAGGTCACCCGGTATGTCACCATTTCCTCACGAATCTGTCAGGGGTTTTCCAAGTCCCTCTAGTCTGATTACTTCACAGCCTGTAGAACAATTAACAACCGTCACCAAAGAAATGGAGCAACAGCTGTTCTGAAGCTGGAATGGGCATTTGTCATGGTTGCATTACTTTTTAAAAATTACATTGAAAGTGGGAGAGCAATTAATTTACTATAGCTAAAGCCAACTAGCAGTGGGATGATCATTTTTTTAAAAATGCATTCATCAGAGGAGATGCTGGACCATATGCTGTTGTCTATCTGTTTGTTTATCTTGCCCTTTAACTTTGCTCAGTCACATACCATATGGGTTTCATCTTCTGTTAGTAGATGAAGCAGCCCACAATGGCTTGTGGAAACAGTAGTGACAGACTGCATGATACATATCATTAAATAAATGAATCAATTCTCTCCCCCCGCCCCCCCCCAAAAAACAAAAACAATAACACCCTACAACAAACTAAGCATGTTATATTACAGGGGTCGGCAACCTTTCAGAAGTGGTGTGCCGAGTCTTCACTTATTCACTCTAATTTAAGATTTCGCATGCCAGTAATACATTTGAACGTTTTTTAGAAGCTCTCTCTCTATGTCTATATTATATAACTAAACTATTGTTGTATGTAAAGTAAACAAGATTTTCAAAATGTTTAAGAAGCTTAATTTAAAATTAAATTAAAATGCAGATCTTACTCCGCCGGCCCACTCAGCCCACTGCTGGCCTGGGGTTCTGTTCACCTAGTTTGGCAGCAGGCTGAGTGGGGCCTGCGGGACCCCGGCTGGCAAGGGGCTGGCAGCTGGGACCCAACACCGGGGGTGCAGGTAGGAATGTGTGGGGGGGAGGGTGCAGGAGCTCTCGTTTGGTGCTCAGGGTGGGGGTGGTGATGTGGAGGAGGTGCAAGAGTCAGGGCATGGGGTGGGGGGGCTGGGCATGTGGGGGGGGTGCAGGAGTCAGAACGGGGGCTAGAGGTGTGTGAGGGGGTGCAGGGGTCAGGGCAGAGGGCTGGGTGTGTGTGTGGGGGGTGCAGGGTCAGGGCAGAGGGCTGTGGGGGGGGTTCAGGGGTCAGGGCAGAGGGCTGTGGGGGGGGGGGGGGGAGGGGGGGGGGGGGGGGGGGCTGGGCGGGGGGGGGGGGGGGGGGGGGGGGGGGGGGGGGGGGGGGGGTTCAGGGCAGAGGGCTGGGGTGCTCGGCTCGTAGGGGTGCTCACGGCAGGGGGCTGGAGGGGATATGCCCCGTCCCCACCCCTTTCCCCAGGACCCTGTCCCCACCTCTTCTCTGTCTCCTCCCCGGAGCAGCAAGCACGCTGCGGCTCTGCTCCCCCTCCCCCTGGCAAGGACGATCAGCTGATCAGCATAAGGAAGGAGGAGGAGGGGCAGGAAAGCACCATGCTGGGGGAAGAAGCGGGGGAGGGTGGAGCTTGGCTTCCGGCAGCACCAAGCTTCTGCCTCCTGCCCCCGCAGGAGAGAGAGGGGGGCTGAGTGGGGCCGGGACCCCGGCAGGCAGCAGCATGCCATCAAAAATCGGCTTGCGTGCCGTCGGTTGCCGACCCCTGTTATATCACATTCTGAGTTCCAGTGTTCCCCCGAGGCGAACAGGGGCTTAACAGGTAGTTAATTGCTATGGTTTGACTAGATTCTCAGATGGTGTACATCAGCAGAGCTACATTGACATCAATGGACTTATGTTGATTTAGAACAACTAAGAATGATCCATTCTTCTAATTTCAGTGAAAACTGTAAATATTTGAAGTGACCACCTAGAGGTAGTAATAATGTCTGTCCTGTAAAGCAAGTCCTCCAGGAAATGTACCGATGCCTCACTTTCTGTTTCCTGTACACTCTTTATGCAGGCATTTGTGCTGCATTCTGGGTAATAGAAACAAAACAAGAGCACAAGATGAGGCCTCGTCACAGACTGCAGCTAGAGAAGTTTTGTTATCTTATTTCTGTACATAGTTTTTTTCCTAAGAAAAGGTTTACCTTCAGACCGATCTTGCTTGTCAGTAAGATACTACAATGCTGTTTCTGGTGTGAATCTAACATATCTCAGACTTACAATATTTTGTTTATTTTAGCTTCAAGTTATGCTTCAGGAAAGATGAGTCCTTGAAGATGTTGCTCTGTGTGTAGCTAACCACAGAGTTTATGTATCAATGTTTGAATTTGGTACACACTAAATCTGCAGAAAAAGGCTCACTGCTAGCAAAACACTGCACAAAACATATTTTCACAATTTGCAGGTTCGTCTCAGATGGTTGCTGGTTTCTGTGAAAAGTAGAAAATAATGATCAGATAAAACCAAATTAACATCACAAAAATTGTTGTGCATGGGTGAGGGGGATGGGAAAGAAAAGTAACATTGCTCTATAAAAATGATTAGATTTCACTAAGTCATGGAAAATTCACATATGTCATAGCAAAGTCTTACCATCTCTTTTTCAGTGGATTAAACTGTAAACTTTTGTCCAGAAACATATTAACAAATGCTTTTGAATACTCATGAAAATCTCAGATTTTCATTTGAACACTTATAATCTCTATCCACTTCCCAATTCTTGTTACAGACATTTCCTTACACTGGTAGTTTCCCACAGATCACCGGACACACATTACTTGTCTCCTGAGCCAGATCCAGCAGAGGAAGGTGAGGTGGTTTTGTCATGTCTAATGGATCAACGTTGACAGTCTAGATTCTTGAACAGGAATGAGTACCAAGAAAACAATCAGTAAATGGGCAGGGAAAATATTGGTTTAGTGATATTGCTGAGCAAATAGGGCTGCAGTTAAATCAGACAAAATTTAGCCTACTAATATATGATACTGGCATTAGAGGAAGGAAAATAGGAACAAACAGTTTGAAGTGGCAAACAGTAGGAATAGAAGGGGCATGATTAGCAACAGCACAAAAAGGAACTAAAAAGCTTTCAAAGTTAGTTGATGGGAATCATCCCTGGACTCACCAGCTTAAGTGATCGACCACAAACGTGCCAGAGGGAAGGAAGCCAATACTAACAGAGTGAAATTTCATCCAATGAGCTTTTCCTCAAGGAAAGCAACTTGAAATTGACTCAGCTGCTGATATATATTTTTTCTCATATTGAGCTTTAATGTCAGTTTCAGGTCCTTAACCCTGAATGTCTTTCATAATCTAGAGGAAGCCAACTGTGACAACACATTACAAGCTTCCTTCAGGATACAATCTGTAGGTTTTCTTCAAACTCCAGAAACTTTGAGGGTAACAAATATCATGAGAAAAATTCATAATAAGTTTTTTAAACTGAACATTCATGGACCAACTCGTCACTTAACTTATTCTTTTGTACTCCGTGGTGTTGCACCTGTTTTCAGTGACGCTAATGGTTTTGAGTCTTTGTTCTCTCCATTTATCTTACATCAGTGGTTCTCAAAGCCAGTCTGCCGCTTGTTCAGGGAAGCCCCTAGTGGGCCAGGCCGGTTTGTTTACCTGCTGCATCCGCAGGCTCCAGGCCAATGGGGGCTGCGGGAAGTGGCGCAGGCCAAGGGATGTGCTGGCCGCCACTGCCAGCAGCCCCCATTGGCCTGGAGTGGCGAACCGCGGCCAGTGGGAGCCACGATCAGACGAACCCGCGGACGCGGCAGGTAAACAAACTGTCCCGGTCCGCCAGGGGCTTTCCCTGAAAAAGCGGCGGTCCGGCTTTGAGAACCACTGTCTTACGTGATCAGTGGTATTTTCACTGCACTTTCCCCCCCCCATTCAGAAGAAACTCACTAGGTGATCCTGTCACTCAAGTCCTTTTACAGTGTGGAAGTGAAATGTGCACCTGCACACATGTGCTTACTGCGAGTGAACTTCACACTGGTGCAGAGCGCCTGCCTATGGCCCATGCACCACTTAAGCCCAAGATGCATTATCCACACAGTTTGGACAGTGTGCACTGTGCTCAGTATAACTAGTTGGCACCTTCACCTCCTTCCTTATGGGTGTGTGCGTTCCAAATAGGGGTATACATAGATTTTAAGGCCAGAAGAGAACATGAGATTATCTAGTCTGACCTCCTTTATAACACAAGCCATGGAATTTCATCAGAACTAAATCATATCTTCTGGAAAGGCACCCAATCTTAATCTGATGACATCAAGAGTTTGTTAACTTTTTCCAATGGTTAACTTTAGTAGTAGGTATTCTCTTCCTGTGAAATTACTTATGTATCCTCATTGTCACCTCTCAACCTCCTTTTTGATAAGCTGAACAGAAATCTTTGAATCTCCCATTGTAAGGCAGTTTTTCCCTTGCCCTTGAATCACCGTCTCCAAGTTTTCAACATTCTTTTAAAAATGTGGACGCCAGAACTGTACACAGTACAGAGAGTCCTCAGACTTATGACACCCGACTTATGTTGGATGCCACTAACAACGCTTTTCAATTGACTACCCGTTTCGCCCCTACGATGTTCGTTTTGCCCTTATGATGCTCGATATCCATAAAGTTTGCTTGAAATCACTTCCTGGTTGTGTTATCGTGGTATGGAGCTGGAAGGGTCACTTCTGATTGGCTTAAAGGCAGCAGGGTAGCTTGTTGCTGTTTGTTTTTGATTGGCTCCCAGCCCCAGGCTCAGCCAATCAGAAAGCTGAGGCTCAGCATGTGTGCTATTCTCCCTGGCTTTCTGAGCCTGTGTTACCAGCATTCTGAGCAGCATATGTGAGTTTATATGTTTATGTGAATGCTGTTTACAAAATACAGTGTACAGTCAATACATTGATATTGCAACATTAGTCATCTATAATTCATTTAGTACAAAAATCTGGGTTATTGCGGTGAAAATAGTGCATCAGGCCTTGGTTCAGGGACCAATCCCCCCTTCATACCATTGATTCCTATGGGTTTTGACTTACATTTCAACTTACAATGTAATTCTGAGGAACGAATTGTGCTGTAAGTCCGAGGACTCCCTGTATTCAAGTGCTGGTCTCACCAATGTCATGTACATAGGTAAAATAACCTCCATATTCCTATTCACTACTCTCCAGTTTATACAGCCAAGGATTTCATTAGCTCTTACTAGGGGAATGCAGAAAATTTCTTTGGGGTGGGATGGAGGGGGGGAAAAGTACTTCTGCTAGGAAGAGGATCATAACTGACATTGCTCAGATCCAATTCCAATCTCATGAGAAAGTATTACCTGAGTGAATCTGTTCATCTTCTCACCTGCCTCTCCTGACCCACTGCCATGCTGCTGGTGACATTCATGGAAGTATTACTCACTTTAATGGAGATCACAAGCAGATAGCAGTCATATAGTGTTATCTAACATACTCCTGTATAACATAATGCTATCTAAACTAGCAGACAACAGTGGGAAGCAGCTATAAATGGTTGACAGGGTTACTTATGTTTAGGGCCTTACCAAATTCATGGTCCATGAAATGTGATCTCCCCTGTGAAATCTGGCTATTGTAGGGGAGACCAGATTTCACACAGTTGGGAGGCCAGAGAGCTGTGGTTGCTGGTTGGGAGACCAGCTCTGAAGGTAGTGTCGCTGCCAGCAGCAGCACAGAAGTGAAGGTGGCATGGTGGGGAGTCATCCATTCAGCAGGGGGCAGGGCTGGTTTTACAGGTAGGCAAGTGAGTGACTGCTAAGGGCCCTGTGGTCAGGGAGGCACCAGGCCACCTCCCTCCCCCCCCCCCACATACACAGAGCCAGCCTAAGGCCCCTTTAACCCCCAAGTGCTGGTCTGGAGCTGGCGAGGGGCAGGACTGAGGGCGCCCCACCCGAGGGCTCCTACTGTGTGCTTGGCTTCAGCTGCTAGTCCTGGACAGTCTGGCAGGGGACTGGATTTCCTCTTCCTCTGCACAGGCCACTCCCGAGACTGGGTCAGACCCATCACCGGCTGCAGAAAGCTTTGTAGCTGCTGGCTGGAAATCTAGCTCTGAAAGCAGTGCAACTGCCAGCAGCAGCACCGCAGTGTGGGTGGCAAGATATGGTATGTCTCTGGCTGTCCAGCTCTGAAGGCATCAGTACAGAAGCAAAGGTGCAATCCCCCTACAATAGCCTTGCGACCACCCCCCCCAACCCCATTTTGGGTTGGGACCCCCAGGCTTACAATTCCATGACATTTCAGATTTAAATATCGGAAACTGTGTGTAGCGGGGTGGTTACCTGCTCCAGCCCTGACAGGGTAGAAGCCAGCCCTGGGAGAGGGCTTGGGGCTAGGAGAAAAAGCCCAAGCTGATTGGGGAAGGTGCTACACCTGGGCCACACCCCAATCAGGGCAGCCTGGCCTTATAAGAAGGCCAGGGCAGCCAGAAGTTGAGCAGAGTCTCTCCTCTAGCAGTGGAGGGAGACTGGCCTGGCTGCAGGGGAGTAAGAAGGTACCTGGGAGTGAAGCAGGGCTGGGGAAGAACCAGAGGAGCTCCAGTCTGGCGACTCCCCAGGCTGCAGGGCCTGGTTCCAAGCCCATAGAGGTACTGGGTGGTAGAAGAAGGCAGCAGGTCAAACCCCCTTGCCTGTGATGAGTGGCTTTTATACTGCAGTCTGCCCCAGTGAGCGAGGCTAGGTGAGGACTGGCAGTAGCCCAGACTGAGGTGAGGTGGGGGTAGTGGGTGGGGGTTCCCTGGGGAAGGGAGACCCACAGAGATTGTTGTGGTATTGCCAGGTGGCAGCACCTCAGGGAGAACGGGGACTGGGAGGGACACGGGGGCCAGCTGTGGCGGATCACCGGCCTGCAGAGGGCGCTCTGGGCTGGAAATCGAGCTAATTCCCTGAGAGACCAGCAGGAGGCGCCGCAGGGGTGAGTCAGCATGCTTACACTGTGAAGTTTCAGCAAAGAGTCCTGTGGCACCTTATAGACTAACAGATGTATTGGAGCATGAGCTTTCATGGGTGAATACCCACTTCGTCAGGTGCATGTGAAATTTATGATTTTTAAGATCCTATGACTGTGAAATTGACCAAAATGAACTGTGAATGTGGTAGGTCCTACTTATGTTTATAGATTAAAAGTTAAACTGTGTGTGTGTGTGTGTGTGTGTGTGTGTGTGTGTGTGTGTGTCTGTGTATTTTGATGGTACGGGTATTAAAGCTTAATCTAGCTATTTGAGGCTAACAGCTCTGAAAGCCTGCCTTTCACAGGCTTTCTTATCATTAGGCATTTTTAAAATTAATAGATGGAGAACAGAGAGAACATGTATGGTATCTCCATACAGACAGGGTTTATATCTCTTCTGGGTGAGGTATGAGAACAAACTCTAACAGACTGTGGAAGACTTCATGTTTTATACTGATTTAAAACTGCCTTTCAGTTTGATTGGCATCATTCTCTTTGAAAGCACATAAAGGTCCTAATCTTGTACCACTAAAGGCAATGGGAACTTTGCCATTAACTTCAGTGGGCACAGACTCAATCCCTAAGAGTTTAACCATCTACTCCGGTTCTTCCCTTTTAAAGAAGGTGGAGGTAGAAGAACAATAGTACATGAATGTGAGTACCTTGAATAGGGTACTGGGGTGGGAGTTAGGGGACCTGAGTGTATCATGATGGCTTTGCATTTAGACTCCCAGTGTTTGGTACTTCTGTCTCTCAGTTCCCCATCTATAATACAGAAATTTTATTTATGCATCTTTGTAAAGGGCCTTGCAGACATCTGTGGTTATATATACGAAATTAAGTATTATTTTAATAATATATTTACTTTTGATGCCTCTTTGTTTTGTCAGACATTGCAGTGAGATCAGAACTTGGCACAATCGTGAATTTCTCCTCATTATAACAGGGAATCTAATGAGAATCAGAAATGGTAATATTCCTATTAACCCATTCTAATTAACAGCCATTAAAATTTTAATCTTGTGATCTTCCTTGGATGCTTGAATGGAATTTTAAAAGGCATTTCATTTTAGATGGAAATGAAAGCATGTCCTAATAAATCCAAGTTAGCCGAGCCTTTTAAAATCTATTGGGTGAAAAGAAAGGAATTATGGTTATTTTTTTTCTAATGTATAGCAATGTGCCAATTGTGTCCTGTAGGAATATGTACAATAGAACAGGAAAAATCCATCCAATGAAGTGAATGGACTTTCACCAGGGACTAATCTACTCCAACAACTGATTTATATACAAATATTGTCAACAGAATCTACATATTAACAATAAAATCCTCCCTACTGTATGTACTCCTCAAACTGTCCTTCGAAATGAACCTTGAAGAAATAGGCCTTGCAGTGCATCCTGAAGATTTTCACTCTGTTGGATGAAAAACAGACAAGAGATTAGTTCTTCCATACATACATGTTATAGGTGCCAGAAAGGGTGGAAGCCTTTTATTTCCACATCAATAACTTGAACTATAAAATTGCCCTGATGGGGTCACAGGAAAACTAAATAAGAAAACATGTGGGTAAGTCAAGAGGAGAATGAAAATGATAAACATGTAAAAACTAGCCTCCCCTGAAGGAAAAGTGCAGTTAGAGTCTAATCAAAACAACAGAGCACTAGGACTGCCAACAGAAGTGATCTGAGAAGGGGAGCAGAAAATCTGTGTCATAATGCTCAAGAATTAAATTGCAATCTTAGTCCCAGTGGAGATGAAGTAGCAAGGGCTGTTGGGGAATGGAAAGACCATGTACCTAATGATAATGCAATTGTAATTAGCATTCTCAAGGAGAGTGGAGAGCATGGTGCTTGAGCGATTCCAAGCTACTAATGATCATACAGAAAAAAGAAACAAAAAAAGCCGTACAAGTACAACAATGATACCATTCCGCAAGAAAAGCCACAGACAGGGCACTGCCAACTATGGACCCATATTGGC
Organism: Trachemys scripta elegans; assembly: GCF_013100865.1. NCBI lineage: Eukaryota > Metazoa > Chordata > Testudines > Emydidae > Trachemys > Trachemys scripta. Next base: position 113,246,045 of record NC_048303.1, on the reverse strand, counting down.
CCAATTTCTGAGTTCACTGGCTGTGCCTTTGCCCTACATACTCTCTCCACTTCAAGTATGTTCATTTTTTCTTTTTAGCAGCTCTTCCTTGTCCTTCAGCACTAAAAGCTTTCAGCCATGATATTTAAGGTGCTTAATGATTTGTGTTTGGGATACTGAAAGACCACCAACAGCTCTGTGAAGCGAACTATGGTCAACACCTCTGCTTCTCAGGCACAATAAACAGAGATATTTTGGGAGTCCGTTCAAAACTATGAAACCAATAGCTGTGGCACGTAAGAACTAGTTCATGCCTGCTCACTTTCCATTCCAAATTCAAGGTGTGCTACTTCAATGTGCCTTCATTAATAAAAGCACACAACACAGCGTACATTAATAACAATTTAATATCCACACATAATTTTCCTCCTGGAGGGAGGAACAACACCATACGTGGCAAGAGCTCAATGCTCTTCTGGAAAACACTCAGATACCCAGATGGTGGGTATGGTATCAGAACCTGAATAGAATACTTCCCACCTCCCTCATTGATGTCCCCATGCCCACAACTCCTTTGACTTATTGCAACCTTTGACTCCCTCATCAACCCTGTCCTCAAATCCATACTCTTTCTTCTCCCTGTAATATTAGCTGACTGTATTAATTGATCATCTCCCATCTTTCCCCCTCCTCCTAATGACCTCTCCTCTGTCACCAACAGTAAGACTTCCCACCTGTACTCATTCTGCAACTGTTACCCTATCCCCCACCTCTTGACTTCCTTTGTCCTCAGTCTTATCCCTCCTCTCTCTGGAAACGTTCATTCTGCTCCAGCTCCATCCCCACATTAGACAAGCATGCTCCAATCTTCTCCACTATTAATAACTCCATCCCTCAGCCCTGGCTGCCTCTTCAACTAATTTCCTGTTTCCCTTCTTCTTTTTCCCTTATTGTAGTTCAATGGGATTCCACATATGCTTAAATGCTTTGCTGGATCAGGGCTCAAAGGAGTAATTTACAACTGTTGCCTTCAGTTCCTCGCCTTCAGTCTGGGTTCTGCCCTCGCTTCTCCAGTGAAACTGCTCTCATCAAGGTCTCAGATGGCTAAATCTCAGGGCTTCCTACTCCATCCTCATCCTTCTTGCCCTCTCTGCTGCTTTTGAGTAACAGCTACTCCGGTTTGCCATTCGGAAAGGAACAGATCTGAGGTAGATGTACAGTTTGGAAGACAGAAGTTTCTACTCTGTAAGAAAAATTGAGCAAGCTAAAGCCACACAATTTTAGCTTTATCAGTAGTTTAAAAAAAATCCTGTGCCTCCCGGGAGGTAGGAATTACACCTCCATGCACCACTGAAGAACACTGCACTCAGGGGTAGGATTAGGAATGAAAGTTCACCCCTGAAAGAAGGCAAATCGTGCTTTACTGTGCATCTTCCCCATGGCTTTCAATGAGAAAGGGCACCTTTAAATTGTACATAGGCGCTCTGCCAGTTGAGGCCACCCAGGGGATGCACTGAATCACTACATCCACTGATTGTCTGGGCCATGCCCATTACTGCCCAACATGGTCCTTTACTGAGTCTTTACTGGTAACTTGCGGGCCCCTGGCAGAGTAGAGGTTGTGAATATGTTGCACTGTTCTTCCCCATAGTGTGGACTTTCCACCACTAGGGGCCCTAGATCCTACATTTTGTTTGGCTGTAGCCAGGTAACCCAGGGCCAAGGAGCTAATTTTTGGCTACTTTAAATGAACACTGCTCCATTTGGCTTCAACAGAGCTTCTTCTATTAACACAGTAGCCATAAAATCTAGCCCCAGCCTTTCATCTGTGACCTGTTTAGCAAGAGGCTAATTAAGCATATACTTGAGTAATGCCATTCTTCAAATGGCTAGCATAGTTGCTTTGCTTTTGAGTCACAGCTGCAAGAGCAGCTGCAATTTTGATCAAACATAGTAAGTGTCATATCAGTCTGAGGAGCTATAGATAATCCATTTAGATAACTGACTCCACTTCTAAAAGATAGGTCAGGATATGAAAACCATTTAATTCCTAAAGGTGAAATAAACAAGAGACACACATAATTTAATATTTGAAAACACAGCATTGTTTTCAAATACACTTATCACACACAAACTGCCCTTGCAACATGAACAGAAGCAATTTTTGGAAAATCTAGGCAAGGGTGACTCCGCTTTAACACCAGTTCAGCGTCCTTTAGGTTGCAGAGTAAACTAATAAGATGAAGAGGAATATAAGGCATTTTCACTAACTCTCTTATAATCCCTATTAGTGGGGAATTTTTCCATGAATAGGACGTAAGTGAGACTGGTCTTTCGACTGCAATGTGGCTGGTTAGTGGATGTGAAAAGTTTTTGAAGCAATGTGGCATAGTTAGTCGACTGCATTATATTTACAGATTCATAGATTCCAAGGCCAGATGGGACCATTGTGCTCATCTAGTCTGACCACCTGTCTAACACAGGCCACAGAACTTCCCCATAACAATTCCTAGAGCAGACCTTTAAGAAAAAAAATATCCAGCCTTGATTTAAAAATTGTCAGTAAATTAGTAAATTGTTCCAGTGGTTAATCACACTCATCGTTAAAAATGTATGCCTTGTTTGCAGTCTGAATGTGTTTAGCTTCAACTTCCAGCCAATGGCTCATGTTCAACCTTCCTCTGCTAGTCTGAAGAGCCCATGATTAAATAATTGTTCCTCTCTGTAGATACTTATAGACAGTAATCAAGTCACCCCTTAATCTTTACAGTGAGATAGCAGAACTCATGTTTTGTTTGTTTTGCCCTACTCACAAAAATCATACAAAAGGTGCAAGGAGAAAACAATGTTGATATAAGCAAATAAGGCTGGGTATAACCAAGGACATGACACCAGTGTTACAAATAAAAACATATTATAATTGAAGCAACCCAGGTGTTGAGATTCGATAGCTGCATAGGCAATGTATATTCAGTAATGCCCTTGAGGTGAAAAGAAATTATCCATCTTCAAACTGCTTTAAAAATGAACTGAGGGGAATGGGACAATAGACTCCATAAATGAATAAAAATATGTATGTACGGACCTGTCTGTCTATTTGGCCAGGTTAAAAAAACCATCAGGAGTTTTTCAAAACAGAACTTAATTATTGGGTCATCTGATGTGTCACTCTAGGGGGCAGCATGAGAGCTATGGGTTGTAGACTCCTGGAAATAATGAAGCAAGGAAGGGCAGAAAGAAGTCAGGAGTCCCTCGTAAACATAAAAAACTGAGGGACTGTGAGTTCAGATCTTATAAAAAAAAATCCAACATTATGATCTGATTTATAAAATCCCAGTAACAGCCAAGTGAAAGTCACCCCTTCCTAAAATACATTTAAAAGGACAAATAGGAATTTGATTCAAATAACTAGTTTCTAATCATAAATTTGCCTTGCTATAGACTGAATAAATAGCCATGGAAAATATCATATTTATAGTTCCTATTTTGGTGTCATCCAATTAGCTCCTCCCCCTCCAGATTTTTTTTCTTTTCTTTTCCTTCCTACCCCTTTCTTGTGTGTGGATTTTTCTCCCAGTAAAACACTTCTCCATCTTACTTCCTTTGGCTAGAAGGAAGTGAGGGACCACTGCCAACAAACCACCCACCCAAGCAAACAAACCAGAATTTGACCAATTTGCTAATATACACAATTTCCTAGGCCACAGTAGGAAACTGCAGGGCTGCCTTCCTTCCAATACTGCATTGCTAACACCAGATGGTGCTGTGTAAAAGTATAAACAAAGAGCACTTTGCAGGCCCCCACCCTTCCGCAATCACCTATAATGGAGTCCAGCAGCAACTGGGAACTAATTCAGTTTTACTCTGAAACAAGGAGAAACCAGACCAAAGATACTGCCCAAAGGTAAGGATGCTCAGGGCTCCTGCACTTTGAGCCCAGTTGGAAGAAGGGAGGAAGAAGCCAGCTCTGCAGTGTGCGCCCTGCAGTTGGGTTTTCTTTCCTTATCTTCCTCTTTGGACTTTACATATCACTCAGTGAAAGGGGTTTTAACACAATTAACATACACTTCTGAATTAGCCCTTTCACACATCTACCTTTTGGGTTCCCACCACCTCTGCTGTGGTTTGCTCTGTCATGCAGTGTATATTTGCATAGACCCATTGAAAGTCACATGTAGCCAAAGATCTGACCTTTATAGGGCAGCCTCGTGGTCAAGCAATCTAACTCCTACCTATCTGACTCTCTAGTAATTAACAGATTAATGTGTAAGATATGATTTATCTAAAACAGGTTTCAGAGTAACAGCCGTGTTAGTATGTATCCGCAAAAAGAAGAACAGGAGTACTTGTGGCACCTTAGAGACTAACAAATTTATTAGAGCATAAGCTTTCGTGGACTACAGCCCACTTAAGTGTTCTTCTTTTTATCTAAGGTCTGGTCTATACTACCCGCCTGAATCGGCGGGTAGAAATCGACCTCTCGGGGATCGATTTATCGCGTCCCGTCAGGACGCGACAATCGATCCCCAAATCGGCGCTCTAACTCCACCAGCGGAGGTGGTAGTAAGCGCCGCCGACAAAAAGCGGCAGAAGTCGATTTTGCCGCCGTCCTCACAACGGGGTAAGTCGGCTGCAATACGTCGAATTCAGCTACGCTATTCACGTAGCTGAATTTGCGTATCTTAAATCGACTCCCCGCTGTAGTGTAGATGTACCCTTAAACAGTAAAAACTGAGGATTTTTTTTAACCTGGCTAAGATTTTCAGCCAAAGTTTGCTACAAGGTTCATTGGCCTAAACTGGAAGTTATTGCCCTGAAAAATAGTAGTAATACCTAACTCTGCTGTAGTGCTTTTCATCAGTAGATCTCAAATAGCTTTACAAAGCAGGTCAGTCTAATTATCCCCATTTTGCAGAGGGGTGACATGAGTTGCCCAAGGTCACCCAGCAGGCCAGTGGCAGATCAGGAATAGAACTCAGTCCAGTGCTGTATCCACTGGCCTTTAAAACCGATGGAGTTACTCCGGTCTAACTAAAAGCACAAGTTGGCCCAGGTGTGTTACAATTACAATATAACAATTAGGTGGGCCGAGCCAGAAAGACCAAACTATACAGACTAGGTATTACCAATAGTATAAAAAAGACATGAGCGATGAGAAGAGCAAGTTTGTTAGAGCACTTTTAGGAAGCTTAACATCATCATGAGGAATATATCCTTGGTGCCTAATTCTCTTTTGCATTACTACACCAAGCTCAAGAAGGATGGGAGGAAAAAGGCAGTTTGGGTGTGATTCACAAAGGTACTTACGTGCCTCACTCCCATTGAAATCAATGGGAGTTAGGTGCTTAAATACATTTGTGAATCACACCTTTTGAGATCATTTCAGTACATCTCTTCACATGACAGTGGAGTTACATCACTGTAAAACTAGAGGTGCATTGTGATGAATTGGTTCCATGATCTGCCTGACAAAGAAATTGAGTCCAATGTATTTTTGCAATCATGACAGAAACAATGGACATTAAGCAAACCTACTGAGAAAATGCGTCAACTGCTGCTGGTTATACTTTGGTATCTCTACAGCTATTCGTTCACACTTGTTGTATCTGAAGGATTCAGCTGACAGCTTCATTTTCAGTTATTATTAACAGTATCATTTCTATTACTGAAGTGCCCACAGGCCCCACTCAGGTGCAGGGCTCCATTCCAGTTGCTGGCAACTTTGCAAGTGCATACAGAAAGGTAGAGTTATAGAAGCATTGAAATTAGAGATGAAAAGACATATCGATTGGTTTAAGCCAATCCTTTCCCTGCCAGTACAGCACCGTGCCTATTGTATTTGTTGATACTTTGTACAATCTAAGTTTAAATGCCTCGTGGGAGGTGGGCTGGACAACACCCCTTTCGTCGTCCGATCCTGACGTTGGATCTGAAGCTTGTTCTGATGTTTTTCCCATCTTTACTGCATCATTTTACTTGCACTTATTCTCCCCTGTATTAATGTAAATATTTTCTCTCTATTCTTGGTGTTTACACATTCAAGTACACATAGATCATTATGCTGTCTCCCGTTTGTTGTTGCTTAGCCAAGTTACGCATATTTCATTCTTCTAATCTTTCCTTATAAGTCATTCCCACTTAACCTCCTGATCACTTTGGTTACCCTTTTCTGAACTTCCACTATCTTTGTGGCAATCATAATGTTCCATGTAAATTGTGGGCACATTTTTTCATTACTTAGTTGAACTAACTAAGGCAGGACTGCGGAGGGTTTGTCCAGGAGAGCTATATGCACAGATTATGTCTAGGACGGGACATTAAGGCAACATTTTCATACTTAGCTCATATTAAAGCATCCACAAAGTGGTTTGATTTTTAAGAGGTGCTTAGTACCCACTATTGCAACTGAAGTGAATGAGAGTTGTGGGCACTTAGCACTTGTGAAAGCCTGCCCCTTATTCTAGGTGCCTAACTGTACGAAGAGAAGCTTGGCCTACGTTTTGCAAAAGCCAAAGTATGGCTGTATGCAGATGTGCAAAGGGGAGTAAATGTGGCTGCACTGAAGGCCCATCAGTTTCCAGAAAACGCAGGAGCAAAAGTCTGGAAAATGTTTAGTTGTGGATGGTAGACAATGCAGTGGACTTACAGTAGGTGTATATATGACAGCCACCCACTAAGATGACCCACCAGGCATCAAATTGGGGACCTGCAAAGCAAAAAGCATGACTCTCTGCAGCGTGAGCTAAAAGCTGGAATGGACCGATGCCCTCTGTGGATCAGGCACAGAGGGGGACATGGAACACACAGTGACCGGTGGGTTACCTGTGCAGCAGGAATGATACAGAACTGCATGTACCCCGCTCTCCTGCTGCACAAGTGGTATTTCTGGAAATGTGCAGTCAATATGAGACAATGTGCTATGATAATAGTAATATCTAGCTTTCAGAAAGCGCTTTTCAAGCACTTTACAAAGGAGGATCAGATGTCCCAGGCCAGAGCAGCAAAGGGCATCAGAGTTCAGTGCAATGTGTGGAGCAAACCAGAAAGAAAGGCTATAGGGAAGGCATCTCCGTACCTGCTGGTGAAGAGGAGATATACCCTGAGATTACTGTGTCTCAGGCAGATCAAGCACCCAGAATGTTGACTGGTACTAAGGGAATGTATTAGGGGCTGACAACCAAGGCATGTGTTCATAAAGCAAAATCATTTCTTGCCCTACATGCAAGTCACAGCATAGTGCAGAAAGCAGTCTCCTCAGGGCCACTTTTCCTTTTCCCATTCAGGTGGGCAGGAAAGAGATGTAATCTTGGCTCTGACCTCCAAGAGCCAACCAGCAAAGTGGAGGCACAGTGCAGGAAGATACTGGTCTATGCTGTGAGCAAGGAGGGCAGGGGAGCAACCAAGGAATGAATTATGACAGTGTCAGATTCTTTCTCTCTTCTGCCTCTAGGGCAGTGCAGATATGCGCTGCCTTTTACACAAGGAAGATTTGTTAAATTACAATCTGGCCGTCAGTCTGTGAGTAACTCGTCCTATACAGAATACATGATTTTGTCACATGGTGTACAGGTTTGATCGGTGCTCATTTGGGCTGACCTGCCTCATTCACTCTTGGTTTTGGCATTCAGAAGATGAATGGTATCTCTTATACCGATGCAATGGGATAAACCTATGCACTGTAACTCTGAATTATATTTTTCCTTATTTACTTAAAAGTCTTATTTTATTAAAAAAAAAAAGTGCCATGACTCAGTAATATATTCTGGCAGTGAGTTCCACAAGCTAATTGTACTCCACTTCCTTTTATCTGTTTTAATTTTGTTGCATTTTAACTTCATTCATGACATGAAGAGAGAGAGAGTATGTATGTATATGTATACACAAACACACACACACTGACATTCTTGCATATATAACTATTCTCCTACTGAATGGTAGAATTTAGTGTCGTTTTATACTTAATATGATATTCCCTACTGTGTGATTGTGACTGAAGAAAAGTAATGAAGCTCATAATTCCAAGCAAATATAGGTATCCTTGGATACTGCTGACACAAACTGCTGTTGGGATAATAAGAAAGCGATGCTAGTGAGCCCAACAATGTGACTTAAATACCAACTGCGTATATAATGAATTGTTCTGTCATTTCTTTATTGCCAAGGCTGGCACTATAGTCACAATCATATGGCCAGGCCCAATTAAATGTCTGTGATTAATTTAATGCTTGTAAAAGGTTAGGGTCTGCCAGCCTGAAAAATGAATGCTTTCTGTTTATCCACATGGCACGCACCCCAGATGAGCAGTCTGCAAACCTGGCAGATTTACCTCATGTATAGAACAGCGAGAGGGGATCTCATTGGTGCACAACAAGTACAGTTTCTCAAAGCAAAAAAGTATTCTTTTTGATTCAGGAATCCTATATATTTTTGGGTGGGTAGGTTAGGTCTCTCCTGTACTGTCCAACATGTTGATGTGGGGCCTGATCCTCAGCTAGGGTAAATCTGTATAGATTCTGTTGACTTCAGTGAGCTGTGCCAATTGACACCCACCATCATTTTTTCCTAATCACTCTATTGTTTTAAATTAGCACCCATGGAATGAGCAGAAATGGGCTTGTTGGTAGCCCGCTTAGTATGAGAGTGTGGATGTACTCAACATTTTAGACATTTTCAAATGGATGCTTATTTAGTCCTCTAAAAGCTGTGTGTGTGTGTGTGTGTGTGTGTGTGTGTGTGTGTGTGTGTGTGTTAACATATCCGGCATCTTGTTAGACTGTAAACTCATCTTCTCCTAGCTATCTGGCAAGATACAATTGGCTGAATCCTCAGTTGGTCCATGCATCAATGGAGCTACATCAATTGAGATCAGCTCAGGATCCCACTGTATATAGTGAGGGAAAAGAGAGAGAGAGAGAGTCTTGAAAAGATCTGTATTTTTTTTCTCCTTTAGTTGTAAGAATTGTTTTATAGAGATGTGTTAAATGGCTCTAAACTAAATGTATATTTGTTTATCATGAATTTTTCTCATTCTTTCTCTTACCATGCCTTAGCTACAATATCTAATCTTAAATACTTCTCTAGCATACCTGTGTGCAACACCTGTTGACATGAGTGGGAATTGTACTTGTGACGGGTTGGATCACAGAAACCCCCTTGGGAGTTGCCACCAGATGTGCAAAGACTACCCCTGCTTCTGTTTTCCCTGCCAGCTCAGGACTCCAGCACCCTGTCTTGCTGAGCCAGACACTCCTGTCTGGCTCCAGACACAGATCCAGGGTCTGAATCACTTGTCCCAAAGCTGCAAGTTTACCTGAAAACAGCTCACAGTAGTGTGCTTGTCTTTAGCACTCAGATGCCCAACTCACAATGGGGTCTAAACCCAGATAAATCCGTTTTACCCTGCATAAAGCTTATGCAGGGCAAACTCATAAATTGTTCGCCCTCTATAACACTGATAGAGAGATATGCACAGTTGTTTGCTCCCCCAGGTATTAATACATACTCTGAGTAAATTACTAAATAAGAAGTGATTTTATTAAATACAGACAGTAGGATTTAAGTGGTTCAAAGTAGTAACAGACAGAACAAAGTAAGTCACCAAGCAAAATAAAATAAAATGCGCAAATCTATGCCTAATCAAACTGAATACAGATAATTTCCTCACCAGTTCCAGAGTGCTCCCTTTTACAGGCTAATCTCCTTTTAGCCTGGGTCCAGCAATCACTCACACCCCCTATAGTTACTGTCCTTTGTTTGTCTCCTTCAAGTATCCTGGGGGGGGGGGGGGGGGGGGGGAGAGGCTCCTTCTTTAGCCAGCTGAAAACCAAAATGGAGGGGTCTCCCACAGGTTTAAATAGACTCTCTCTTGTGGGTGGAGACCCCCCTCCTCCCTCCTATGCAAAGTCCAGCTCCAAGATGGAGTTTTGGAGTCACCTGGGCAAGTCACATGCCCCTGCATGACTCAGTCTTTGCAGGCCGTCCACATGGCATCTTGCATGTCTCCAGGAAGACTTCTCATGTGGATTGGAGCATTCCAAGACGCATTGTTCCCCAAGTGTTTCCTGATCAGGTACTTAACCTGGCGAATTCCTTCCTAAAGAAGCTGACCAAATGCCTCACAGAGCTTACTTAGAAATCAAGCAAGGATACAGCCCAAATTCTTAACCTCAAGTGAAAAATGATATGTATGTACAAATAGGATGAATAGATATAGTAGACCATAACCTTTGCGGAGATATGTTACTTGGCACAGGTGGCACAAAACGTATTTCAGTTATATCATACATACATTTATAAACGCCCCCCCATAAAGCCTTATGGGGTATGCTGTCACAGTACTCATCCCTACTTAAGAACAAAACTGGGGCAGAAAAAAGTAGAAGTGGACATAGGTACTGCACATACTGGGTTAGAATCTGGCCTCAAAATGTAGGAATTTCCATGCCAGATAGACAATTGGTTTATCTATTCTAGTACGGTGACCTATATCAGATACTTCAAAAGGAAAATGTCCAATCCCTTATGAAGGACAATTGGGTACTGATATGGCCATATTGGAAGTTTTTTCGTGACTTCAGGGAGTTTGTAGTTGGATTGTACCCTGAAACATGAGGTTTTATATCTCTTATACCGATGCAATGGGATAAACCTATGCACTGTAACTCTGAATTATATTTTCCTTATTTACTTAAAAGTCTTACATTATTAAAAAAATGTGCCATGACTCAGTAATATCTTCTGGCAGTGAATTCCACAGGTTAATTGTACCCCACTTCCTTGTATCTGTTTTAATTTTTCTGCATGTTATTCATTCATTCATTGAATTCATTCATTCATGACCCGTCATTCTTGTATTATGATGATGAGTAATAGGAACACATAACTGATGTGCACTATACCATATTTTTACATATTTCTACCAAGTTACATCACATTATGCTCCAAATTATTTTAATCTTTCTTATTAGGGAACAACACAGAAAATAATACTTAATACCCCATAAAAATATGGCAAAGATTTGGCTCAAAACTAGACTGAAATTTAGAGTTTCAAGGTGCAGACCTGTTTAGTTGGCGTAAATCAACTATTAAGCTGATTTAAGCTAGTTGAGGATCTTGCTCAGAAACTATGTAAACTTTTTTTTTCATTCCACCTATTTATTGCAGCACATATAATACCTTACTGTGAGGGGACTGTCACAATACCTAGATGCAGAAAACTTAATTAGTTAATGCATCCGAAGAAGTGGGCTATAGTCCACGAAAGCTTATTCTCTAATAAATCTGTTAGTCTCTAAGGTGCCACAAGTACTCCTGTTCTTCTTAATTAGGGAGTTTCAACTCCACTCTGAATGTCCTAGCTTTTGTCTGTGTAAACCAGACCTTGCACTTTCTACCCATTTCAAACATTTTAAGAGACATTTTTAAATTGCTATGTATTGCTGGGGTTCTGCAAAAACTCCGTGCTTTAAAACAGCTCACTAAGGCTCTGATCTTGCAAGATGCTGGGAGTTCTGAACTTCAGTAGATTTCAGCAGTAGAGAAAGGTGCCTGACACCACATAGCACCCTTAAAGGTGTTGTGTTCACATTTACACCTTGCCTATATTAATATGAGAGTCTAATTCATTGTTAATGATTTGCAGAGAGATTCTGAGGAGAATAATAAATGAACATAACAACACGCAGCCTATCAAGGAACATCCCTGAGTTTAGGAGACAAGTAGATTATTTTAAGCAAAGGGCAGAGAATCGAGTACACTGCTTGTTATCATCCATTCAATGATGAATGTCACACTAATCACACCGAGTGTGTAAAGAACGACGTGCTTCTGGTGCTATCAATTTCACGAATATAGTACTAAGTGGCCTATTCAATCTTATACAAAATATTCAGGCCTGTTATTGTACAGTAACAGGCCTGAATGTGGCGTTACTGCTATACTCTGTATATTGGGGCATTATTGTAAAGTATTTTAGTGATAGCCAAAAGGCCGGTTATCCTGCACTATAGTTTGTTTGTTAAAGGCCTGAATTGGCGGTTCTGTATGCTGGGATACATGACACTCCAAAGGACCCGAGGAAGGGCAGAAAATATTGAAGTCATGGCTTGCTTAGGAGTAAGAGATTGGGTAGGTGAAATGGACCAACTGCACAGAAGAAAAATGAAGTGAGATGATTGACAGAAACTGTTAAATTATCAGACAATGTGCATTCTTTTCTTTCCCATTTTATAGTCTAGCTCTGAGGCCTGGTACACTGTGAGTAAGACCATCTCTGGATAGCTGTTAATTAAGCAGTTAGTTCCCAAATGTTCATGCTTGATGATGATGCGTATAAATATGGGGTTGTAAAGCAGACCTAGGTGGGAAATAGTTTTTTCATCTCACATCAGGATGAAACTGAGACAGTTTGAAGTTCTAGTAGGGAGCGAGAAACCTCCCACCCTATAAGAGCCAGGAGGTTAGGGCACTCATCTGGAATGTGGGGGAATGGTTCAAGTCCCTACTCTGCCTGATTTACAGCAGGAACTTAACCAGGTCTCCTATCTCCCAGGTGAGTGCCCTTAAACCACCAGGCTGTTGATTAGTCTGGGTGGGTATTTCCCAATCTTTCACTGAAGTTGTCCTACTTTCTACAAATAATTAAATATTCATTGGGTGCGGGGAAAGATTGATTGATTATTGAATGAGTCTACAGCCTTGTGGTTATGGTACTCATCTAGTATGTGGGAAACCCCAGTTTGAGGCCCTGTTCTACTGAAGACTATTGGCTTTTCTGAGGCTGGTGTGTCTTTCTCTCTCTCTCTCAAAATTCCATCCTGAATGTGGGAAAAGTTTAATCAAAAGTGCCCCTTTCCTGCAAAATCTGGGGGTTTGATAAGCATTTTCTGACAAAAAACTTCATGACCAGCTATAGTGTAAAGATACATTTGTTCGTGTCCTTAAAGTTGGCCTTAAAACTTGGAATTTGTCGCCTGGACACTTTGCTTCATAAACTTGAGGCTAAGTGTCATTTAAACAAACACATTCATTTTCTATCACTGTAAAACTAGTTTCCACATTAAAAAAAATGTTTAGTTTCAGGAACAGCCCCTCTCTTATGAAACATGAAGCAGTAACTGGCTTTCCCATGGCTGAAAATGCTGGCAAACAATGTCACGCGAGGTACTGCTTTAGAAGGTCAATATAAATTCATTACATACAGTCTGTTCTTTCTCAGAGCTGATGCTCTTCTGGCAGCAACAGTGCTGAGGCTGCATGATAAAAATTCCTCATCTTTTTATCTCTGAGTCAGTTGTTGTATATAATTGTCAATGGGCCTTTTGTGAAATCCAGCTTTCATGTTATGCCTACAGTCCTCTCAAAAGCATCTTAATTTTTTCTGAATGAATACAGAGGTGTAAACAAAGACTCCTGGTCATAGTGCTGGCCTCATCAACTGCACCTGAAGTCCTCATTTTCTTGTCAAAGTAATAGCAGATTTTCAAATGGGAATATAAACATGGTTGGTTTAAGTATAGGCAACAGAAGGGCCCAAGTAAGGTACGAAGGCCTCATTCTGTAGACTCTTACAACTTGTTTAGTCATTTATATGCATGCTGTGATTGGAAAGTGAATGTAAAATACTACCAGTTCAGAACAGACGATGCACACATGTAAATGGCACCGCACGGTGCAGGTCACTGGAGAAACAAACACTACATTCAAAATGGCACCCAAGAGATGTTTACCACTGATACAATTTTAAAACCAAAATGCCAATATTTCACATTGCCTTTTCTTGTACAGGGTAGCAAGAGCAAGTTAACACCAGTAGATGTTTCTTTGAAAACCTCTGCTCAATGTGTAGCAGTGGTAAAAAAAGGCTACAATTATGTTAAGAACTATTGAAAAAGGGATAGAAAATAAGGCAGAAAAAATCAAAATGGCACTTTATAAATCTATGGTGTGCCCACACCTTGAATATTGCGTGCAGTTCTGGTTGTCCCATCTCAAAATGGATAAAGTGCAACTGGAAAAGATTCAGAGAAGGGTAACAAAGTGATAAAGGGTATGAAATAGCTTCCATATGAGAAAAGACTTAAAACACTAGGGCTGTTCATCTTAGAAAAGAGAAGACTAAGGGGAATATGTGATAGAGATCCATAAAATCCTGAATGGTGTGGAATAAGTGAAAAGAGAAGTGTCATTTACACTTTTGCATAATTCAGAAAACGGGTCACTCAATCCAATTAATAGGCATCAGGTTTAGTGAAAACAAGAGGAAATACTTTTTTACATAATGCACAAGTAGTCTGTGGAACTCATTGCCATGGGATATTATGATGGCCAAAAATATAACTGGGTTAAAAAAAAAACTGGATTAGTTCATGGAGGACAGGTCCATCAATGCCCATTAGCCAAGATGGTCAGGGACATAACCGCATGATCAGGATAATCCTAATCCTTTGACTGCATTCCCCCTGAAGCTCTGATACAGGCCACTGTCAGAATCAGGATACTGGGCAAGATAGACCATGGTCTGACCCAGTGTGGCAGCTCTTACATTCTTATGTAGCTCAGGGCCTCCTCGTGTCTTGTATCAGATGCCACAGCATGTCCAATACAGCACTGTGGCAGCTAATGCATAAGATTCTAATTTCTTCTTCAAATTAGAGACAGTAGGTTCTAAATTCAGTCACTGCCTTAAGAGCCTGTCTACAGGTAGAAGATGTGCCTCTTTAAATACACCAGTATAGTTAAAGTGGTATAATCCCCTGGAGTGGACTCAGTTATACTGGAATAAAGTGCTTTATACTGAGGCTAGGTCTATACTACCCGCCTGAATTGGCGGGTAGAAATCGACCTCTCCGGGATCGATTTATCGCGTTCCGTCGGGACGCGACAATCGATCCCCAAATCGGCGCTCTTACTCCACCAGCGGAGGTGGTAGTAAGCGCCGCCGACAGAAAGCCGCAGAAGTCGATTATGCCGCCGTCCTCACAACGGGGTAAGTCGGCTGCGATACGTCGAATTCAGCTACGCTATTCACGTAGCTGAATTTGCGTATCTTAAATCGACTCCCCCCTGTAGTGTAGATGTACCCTGATACATCTATTCATATACAGGAAGGAGAATAAACTATACTGGCATATGACACCTTTAAACTGATATAACTGTGTCCACACTAGTGATTGTTCAGGTATAATTGTGTTGGTAAAATATCAGTCCCTTGACCAACATAGTTATACCAGTACAAAAACTGTGTGTAGACCAGGCCTAAGGTACCAATGTCCCTAGGGACCATCTTGAATGTAAATGTTTACAATAAAGTTTCTGGAATCCTTTTCCTATTCCAAAGAAAGAGCTGCTGCTGAATTGTTTAAAGAAGAAAAATAACATTTTAAAAAGTAACTTGATTATTATTACGTCATTGCTATAATGCTGCACGTTGACATGGCAGAGTAAGGCATGTTCCCTGCCTCATAGAATTCACAGGCTGAGAGCTTGATCCAATGCTCATTGAAGCCAATGGCAAAACTCCCTTTGGCTTCCAAAGGGAGCATGTTTGGCTCATAAGAGAAGACGGACTAACACCGGGCACAAGCATTATGATTTTTCCATTCTCAAAGTGCAACCTTTTGTTTTATATGTGGATGACTCTTCTTTTGAAATAAGAAAAACAACCAGAAGAAAGGACAGAATGACAAAGCAAAGGCACAAAAGACAAGCCTTTAGGAGAGAGAGCACAGAGTGTGTAACAGACTGTAGCAAAACCCAGAATAAAATGGCTGCTCCAGTGCAGGTACACAGAATACAGACGTTTAAAAGTGCAGCGCTCAAAAAAATAAAGGCAAGATCGTCTCACAGATACAGGCAACGCAGCAGGACATCAGATCAAATATGGGAGTATGGGGGGATTATTGATGATGAGGGGAAGACAGGAAAGACTGTTAGAAGCGATGGAGTCTCAGGAAGAAGAGAAAGCATGTAAGTGAATGGGCATGGAACACCTTCTGCTATACCTCTGTACCCAAGATCTGGGTAATCCGCATAGGGGTTTATTTGTGGTGTTCTTACTCCCTTTGCATGGATGCACATTGGGCTAGATTCACAAAGGGGACTTAGATGTTGCAATGCTCAGCATTGCACCGCTTGGCATTTAGGTACCTTTCCACCCAGTAGAATCCTCAGCCCTGGTGCAGGGGCCTCGGTTCCTTATACAATACACGGGGAGAGGCAGCTGCCTTAGCATGGGATCCACAAAAGCCAGCACGCTATGGGGACAGTCTTAAGTTAGCCCACAGGAACTACCAAGGAGAGGGGTGGGTCCTGAGCCTCAAAGAGATTTAGGTGCCTAAGTGTGGACTAGAAAGAGGTGCCCATCTCAGCTTGGTATTCAGTTGTAAATTTTTTCCTGGAGTTAGACACCTAAGCCAGTATTTTGCAAAAAAAAATGCTGGAGGATGAGGTGGTGGTGCCTCCCCTTGTGACTTTTAGCCCTGTGGTTAGAGCACTCACCATGGATGTAGTAGAGTCAGGTTCGATTCCCCCCTCTGCCTGATATGGAGCAGCAATTTGAACTTGAGTCTTCCTGCGCCCAGGTGATCCTTAATCTATTGGGTGTCCCAGGGTGGGTTTCACTCACTCTTTCTTTTCATCTGGGATGAGTGATGTAACACTACGCTAAAAGTTCCACTTCCTCCACCACCTCTGTGGGTTTAGGTGTGGTCTGAAAATGCTTACACAGGCAAGATTTCCATCTGGCAGAGGCTTAGGTGTGAGATAGGTGCTTGGGTCCCTAGACAGAAGCAGCTGTTCATATCATCACTGGCAGAAACTTAGGTGCCTAGGGGACTTGAACAGTGAAAATTTAGATGCCTGGGGACTTTTGGTGCTCACAGAGTGAGGCAGCAACTGAGCAGGATTTTGAGAATCTCTGTGGGGCCTAAAGTGGCAGTGAGGCACCTAAAGCCTTTCGCTGAGAAATGTGGTAAAGAACATTACAATGATAGTGAACTTGAGTGGAAAAGATGTGGTTCATTAGGGAACTCTTCTGCGTCCCAATTGTCATTAATCAAATCATACAGCTTGTGTTTTATAAGGTTTGGTACAGACTAGCATATTCACAAGACTGAGTAATGCATACTGCACTGCCATGCGGGATGTTTAAGTTAATTAAAAAGTTTAGAAAAGTAGGCTCCAACAAAGAAGATGTAGCTGGTGGTCTTGGCCTGTTTTCAAGCTAGATTGTTCTGATCCCAGTTTCACACCTAATTCTAACCAATTGACTCTCTTTCCCTGGTTTGATTTTTTTTTTTTTTTTTACAGTGTGTTCCAATTAACGTTTGAACTTTCCACCCAAGCCTTTGTTACATCCTGTAGTTGTCAAGGGAATGCCAAGGTAATATGCACTTTGTGTGTCATCGTGTTAGGAAAAAGTTCATGGTTTTCTATAATTTTCTTTGTTTTGTGCACTTTA
Organism: Trachemys scripta elegans; assembly: GCF_013100865.1. Lineage (NCBI taxonomy): Eukaryota > Metazoa > Chordata > Testudines > Emydidae > Trachemys > Trachemys scripta. The sequence goes on along the minus strand of NC_048303.1, from coordinate 113,228,604 downwards.
TAAAGAATATGTAAAATGTTTGTCAGATTTCTTTGTGCTGTTTGGGGGAACAATGGACTTAACATCTCGAGTTGGTGTTACTTTCCTGCAGTTTTTTGCTACTCATGTCATCTTTTTGTAAATGTTTCTTTATAGATTTTAAGTGGTACAAAGGTAGCTATAATCAAAGGAGTGTGTCACTGCAGCATGGAAAAATGTCTAGACAAAGAAAATAAAAAAACCCAACCCTAAAACAACCACCAATTACCATGAAAACCTGCATTAAAAGAGGCTCACAAAACAGAGACATTTGTTTTTCCAAAATACTTGACTAAAGGCAGTGGGGCTATGTCGATTTACACGAGCTGAGGATCTTGGCTATTAATTTTCAAATTACATTGTCCATTGATAGAAGATCTCAATTTGGGGGTTTTACGTTGAGACCAGTTGTTCTTTGGGCTAGGCAAAGTGACAAATTGAGAGTCAGATTTAAGGTGTTGTGAATTAAATTTCCTGGGAACTATTTATACGCATCCACTAATGTGTAAGTTACTGTTAAGTTGGGGGAACTTGCAAGGATGCAGGAGACATTTTGGTGAAGTAGGGAGTGGTCTGCTTCAATATACTCTTTATTGTAAGTTGCTTTCTTTTGCTAGGTCAGCTCTTCTGACCCCTAGGAGTGGGATATCGTAACTTAGGGTACATCTATACTACCCGCCGGGATTGGTGGGTAGTGCTCGATGTATCGGGGATCGATTTATTGCGTCTCATGTAGACACGATAAATCGATCCCCAAATCAATGCCCGTACTACGCCTCGGCAGGAGGAGTAAGTGGAGTCAACGGGGGAGCCACAGCGGTCGACTCACTGCCGTGAGGACGGCCAGGTAAGTCGAACCAAGATACTTCAACTTCAGCTATGCAAATAGCATAGCTGAAGTTGCGTATCTTAGTTCAACCCCCCCCTGCCAGTGTAGCCCAGGCCTTAGACTTCCATATATTCAGTAAGACTCCCTTATATGGGAGAGATACATTGTAATGTGATGTAGAAGAAGCGGCAGGCTATAAATTACATATTGGAAAAATAGATGAGTCCAAATGGAAAATTCTGGTCTGCTACAATAGTGCAATTACAAAGTTCCTCCATCAGGAGACAGTGGGATCCTATGGAGACAGCACTGGAATAGGAGTCGGGATATCTGGGTGCTTCATTTAGAGCTACAACTAATCTGCTCTGAGACTTTGGGGAAGTCATTTTGCCTCTCTGTATAGTTTTTCCCATGTGAAATGGAGAATATTGATACTTACCTTCCTTTCCTTTGCAATATGTATGTTTCCCAACTTCTGCACAGTAATAGAAGGGTGGGAAGAGCAAGGAGTGTCTGTGACCTCCACTCCCATAAAAGAACTCTGGGGAATCTGAGAGTCTTCCTCATGAGAAACTTAGTGGTTTCAGCTTGACCTGAAAATGGTAGTACCAAAGTACTGCAAAATATCTTGACACACAAAGCAAGGGATTTGAGAGCCATGGTCTTATGGCAAAGACTTTTTCAAAACCTCCAAAGCGTCATTCAGCAGAATATTTGAGAGAATCCTGTGACAAATAATCCTTTGGTGTCGTGTGTGTGTGTGTTGAGGTCGGACATTCATACACAGAAGCATTTGTTCAATGAGAAGTTTGCATAAAGGAAAAGTGTCATGAATGCTCACACAAGCATGTATAGCAGTCAACCACCAGGTAACTTCTCCTGCCTACTATCCCCTTCCAGGCTACTTACACTGGGATTTTCTACTACTCGTTCACTCTTCTTGTTTGTTCACAAATGGAGGTAGTTTGTGTTCTAGACCAGTGTTTCCCAAACTTGGGATGCTGCTTGTGTAGGAAAAGCCCCTGGCGGGCCAGGCCGGTTTGTTTACCTGCCACGTCCGCAGGTCCGGCCGATCGCGGCTCCCACTGGCCGCGGTTCGCCGCTCCAGGCCAATGGGAGCTGCTGGAAGTGGCGCGGGCCAGGGGACATCTAGAGGATAGAGCAGGGGATGAGAAATCATTCAGTCAGCCTTTCACTGATTTACTGTCTGACTTTGGGTAGGTAAATTAGTTCCTCTGGAACTATGTAAAAAAAGTACAAAAATATTTGACCTACCTCATCTAAGTGTTCTGAAGCTTCATTAATTAGCAGAATGGTAGGATGGCCCTGTGTCTGAGCCACTGTACTAAACCTCAGTGACCCAGTGTTTTATTCCCAACTCTGTCTGAGGATTCCTGTATGACTTTACACCAGACATTTACTATCTCTGTGCCTCACTTTCCAATCTGTAAGATGAGCAGTGCTGGTGGGAAATTTTCCATTGGAATGATTTGTTGATGAAAATGGAGTTTTCACAAAACTGAATTTTTCTGCAGCTCATCAGATCTGAACTGTAACTCCCATGAGGCAATGCGCGAAATATGGTTTATCACTAAACTAGCTTGAAAGGGAATGTTTTATATCAGTCCAGCAAAGCAAAAGAAAACGGTTTGATTTATGAACACCTAGGTGTTTCCTTTCAGTCCAAAATGCTGAAACAAAACATTTTGTTATTTCAGAATTATTTTTTTTCCAATATTTCATTCCACAGAATAATTTGATATTCCAATTTATCTTTTCAATTCAGGACAGAAATTCCAATTTTTGCTAGCTGTAAACATGAGTCTGATACTAATACTTCCTTCTCCGCACCCTTTGTCTATCTTGTCTATTTATATTATAAATTCTTCAGGGCATGGACTGGCTATTACTTTGGGTATGTACAGTGCACTACATAGCACAATGGGGTAACATTTTCAAAAGCAGCTGGGAGTCCCATTTGCAAAATATCCTAGGACTTAGGCTCCTAAGTTTTAATTGAAAGTCAATGGGATTTAAGTTCCTGTGACACACAGACCCACTGGGGCCAACTGGCAGAGTTCACTGTGCTTTACAAGCAACTCCTGTCTCCGATCTAATAAACTCACTATACCTAATAGAGGATTTTCTCATCATCAGTGTGACCTGTGTGTACAGGTAATATTTAAGGAATCATGTAACTATATTCAAAATGATGTCCATATTGTCTTGGAGTGAAGGTCAGGAACAATACGTCTCATTGATGATTCACTGAAGCAGGAGGCAGTTGCCACGCCTCTCTGGCTAGATGATTATGTCATGTGTTGCTCAATTGTTTACCTTTGCACCAACCCAGAAAAGTCAATGGAAAACCGTCAAAGATCAACTATAAACAGTGAAACCACTTGGAATTGAAAAGGAATGATATGACACCGAAGCCCTGTCTGTGAATAAAGACAAAAGACTGACGCTATATCACAGGAGGGGGAAAGGCACTCTGCATCTGTTCACTGAGAGGTACTTCGATGAGTGGCTGCTTTATGAAAGACTGAGTCCTGGCTCCTTGGGACCGGCAAACGCTGCAAAAGACTGAATTTGGGGCTGAGCCTCTATTTGATTAGATAGCTACTATCCTATTGATAAGGGTAGGCCCTAGTTCATGATGTCTATTTTGTTTCATAAGTAGCCATTTGTTTCCATCACTAACACTCATTTCTGTTTGAATCTCAATTCTTTCTTCAGTACATTTAATTATGTTTGACTGTAATTGAACTCAAATGCAGTGGGTGATACAGGAGCGGCAGTCTACGATAAAACTGGTAAAGTGGGATATACGGTTCCTTTGGGAATGGAGGATCTTGGATTTGTGTGGGTATTCAGTGATCGGGGCTGGCTACCCCAGAGGGACACTTGGAGGGGAATCAGGGGCTGGGGTCTATCTATTGTCAACCTGCAGGGCAACGGCAGGGCTGGCATAACCCAGAGGAGAGTGCTTGAGTGCTGACTGGCTGGTTGTGTTACTGAGCTAACACCCAGCTGGCATAAGCAAGACCCTTCATGCTGGAGGCAGATGGCAGCAAGGCGACGCACAGCCCTGGGGACCCTGAGAAGCATCACAGCTCCTAAGTCACTGAGGTGCTTTTGAAAATTTTATCCCTGGTTTTTGTAGGGTTTCTAGGTGCTACCATAATACAAGCAACTAAGAATAATCATTAAAGTTGGTAAATTACTCGAGAGCCTTGGATTAGAAGTGAAAAGTGTGGCTATGAAAAGCGCAGAATGTCACCTTGACAACAAACATAAAAATTATACTTACAATGAGGGAAATGGAGTTACATTTGGTGTAGTTGCATTTGGGTCCCCATAAGAATACTTCTGTTATTTTAGACAGACCGTGGAACTTTCAATAAAATCTCTCATAAAATGCCTCATTGAGAGGGGAAAAAAAATCAATACTGTAGTTCCAACTTCCCATGTGTTTTATTTTTCTAAATATCTCCATTTAAATGCAGATTTTGACTACACTACTTCCAAAGGGGGCCAATATGACGTTCCCTATAGAAGGAGTCGGCAGAAAACAACTGTAACCCTTTTGGAAGTGTAGGACACAGGGGAAGGGGAAGGAACTCCTCTACAATTTTGATCAGTGCATACAAGGGAAATTAAACTCTGTCTGCTAAACAGATTAATTTTACAAAAATAAAAATGTTCTCTGGATCAGATTATGATTTTGAGAGAGGGGAAGAAAACCAGATTAAGATTGATTATGCATTGTAAAAAGCTACTAACCACTAATAAAAAGCAGAAGGCCTGATTCTCAACAGGACCACACCCTGAACATGAAGGTAATTAAGGGGGCATTTCTTGGGATTTTAGCCTTCCACCCCGTACTACAAAGTGGTGCTTAATTATCCCATTATTTTCAAAAAATTGTTTCAGAGATGAAATAGGGAAGTATTTCTTGCCATAATTTGACAGCAACCCTGACACTATGGTCTCATCTTTTAGTATTATTAATACTGTGCACATAGTAACTTTCATCCAATAACCTCAAAATTCTATATAAAGAAGTGAACTGCAAAGTTCAGAAACAGAGGCAAATTTCCTCGGATTTTTGGGTCTAGGTCTGGCTCAGCCATCAGCCCTGATTCTGTAATTGGTAATATGCATGGATCCTGCAGAATTCATTTCAGATAAATAAATAGATAAATGTATAAATTAGGGCTGTCAAGCGATTAAAAAAATTAATCACAATTAATCACACAATTAAAAAATTAATCTTGGTTACTCGCACTGTTAAACAATAATAGAATACCATTTATTTAAATATTTGTGGATGTTTTCTACTTTTTCAAATATATTGATTTCAATTATAACACAGAATACAAAGTGTTCAGTGCTCACTTCATATTTTTGATTACAAATATTTGCACTCAAAAACAAAAGAAATAGTATTTTTCGATTCACCTATTACAATTACTGTAGTGCAATCTCTTATCATAAAAATTGAACTTACAAATGTAGAATTATGTACAAAAAAACCTGCATTCAAAAATAAAACAATGTAAAACTTTAGAACCTACAAGTCCACACAGTCCTCCTTCAGCCAATCTCTCAGACAAACAAGTTTGTTTACATTGCAGAAGATAATGCTGCTCACTTCTTGTTTACAATGTCAACAGAAAGTGAGAACAGGTGTTCGCATGGTACTATTGTGGCCGGCATTGCAAGATATTTACATGCCAGATGCGCTAAAGATTCACGTGTGCCTTCATGCTTCAGGCACCATTCCAGAGGACGTGTATCCATGCTGACAATGGGTTCTGTTTGATAACGATCCAAAGCAGAGCGGACTGACGCATGTTCGTTTTCATCATCTGAGTCAGATGCCACCAGCAGAAGGTTGATTTTCTTTTTTGATGGTTTGTGTTCTGTAGTTTCCGCATCTGAATGTTGCTCTTTTAAGACATCTGAAAACATGCTGCGCACCCTGTCCCAATCAGATTTTGAAAGGCACTTCTGATTCTTAAACCTTGGGTCGAGTGCTGTAGCTTATCTTTAGAAATCTCACATTGGTACCTTCTTTGCATTTTGTCAAATCTGCAGTGAAAGTGTTCTTAAAATGAGCAAGATGCGGGGTCATCATCCGAGACTGCTATAATATGAAATAAATGGCAGAATGGGTAATATATGGGTAAAACAGAACAGGAGACATACAATTCTCCCCCAAGAGTTCAGTCACAAATTTAATTAACACATTATTTTTTTTTAATGAGCATCATCAGCATGGAAGCTTGTCTTCTGGAATGGTGGCTGAAGCATGAAGGGACATACAAATGTTTAGCATATTTGACATGTAAATACCTTGCAATGCCAGCTACAAAAGTGCCATGCAAATGCCTGTCTCACTTTTAGGGGACACTGTAAATAAGAAGCAGGCAGCAGTATCTCCCGTGTTTGTCTTAGCAACTAGCTGAACAAGAAGTAGGACTAAGTGTACTTATAGGCTCTAAAGTTTTACATTGTTTTGTTTTTGAGTGCAGTTATGTAACAAATCTACATTTGTAAGTTACACTTTCACGATAAAGAAATAGCATTACAGTACGTGTATGAGGTGAATTGAAAAATACTATTTCTTTTGTTTATCATTTTTACAGTGCAAATATTTGTAATATAAAATAATATAAAGTGAGCACTGTACACTTTTATTCTGTGTTGTAACAGAAATAAATATATTTGAAAATGTAGAAAAATATCCAAAAATATTTAATAAATTTCAATTTATATTCTATTGTTTAACAGTGATTAATCATGATTAATATTTTTAATCGTAATTATTTTTTTTAGTTACTTGTGTGAGTTAACTGTGATTATTTGATAGCCCTAATATAAATATAAAAATGACAGATAAACTAGATAAACATGCCCTAATTAACCCTCGCAAACAGCCTTGTAAGGTGAATAAGAATTTTTTTACCAGAAAGAGAATAACAGGGAGCTTTTCGAAAGGCCTCTGTTGAAAGCTCTGTGGAGGATTTTGTCCCCCACCGTCAGTCTCTTGTGAAAACAAAGGGAGTTTTCAAAGCCGAATGTAGGTGGTGCTCATTCTTGGAAAACATAGTCACATGACCATAAGCTTAGGGAAGCACAAATAGCCATTTTTGGGGCACGCTGAAGTGCAAATTGATTTCCAGAGGATTTTCAAAACTGCTGTTTGACCAGGCCTCAGATTGCTCAATCACCCGGTGCTTGGAGAGATTTTTAGAAACGCCCATACAAATAGCCTGGCTGCCAAGCAAAAATGCCCAATGGGGTGATATTAGCATGTGGAAATTAGTGATGTACATGTGCAATGAGTTCCTGGGGCAAGCTGTTTAAAAGCAGGTTGTTCTCAGACACTATGAGGGAGTGGCATATCCACAGGAACTGGGGCAGGCACAGGTTATATGGGAAGTGGAAAGACGCTGAATGAAAGATGCAAGGGGAAGCACAACGAGACTGATGCTAATTAAGTGTAATTAAGTGATGCCTTAATTACAGCTCTGACCCGTCCTTGAGAACGAGCTGGCTAGGGAGTGCTCACAATCCCTCCATCTTGGCATGAGCTTTGTGCTGGTGGGGTCATTGGCAGGATGTAGGAGTGGTGTGGCAGAGTTCTGGATATTTCACAACTGCGGACACCAACTTTGTGAGCGAAACAGCTGCCAGGATTCATGGCTTAGTATATTTATTGTTTCTATACATTGCATTGTTTCCTCTTGGCCCCTTCAGGGGGATATTTGCGCTACCTGCCATACCCAGTACAGAGGAGAATTTCATTATGGCACAGAATTCCTTCATAATCTGTTGTCTAGTCTCTTTATAGAGAAGCTAAAGTGCTCTGTCACCCTGTGGATTATAACATTAACACTAGGATGCCCTCTAGGTACACAGAGGCAGCAGAGTGGCTGATGCAAGTGGAAGATCCATCGACAGGAACTAGTGACAAGGGTTATGAGGCCTGTGCTAACTCTGATTGGGAAGTGGAGGAGCCTGGCTCCTCTCAGATGGCCTCTCTCCCTTCTCCTCCCAGTAATCTCTCATGGCCTTGTTGGCCTCAGAGAGGAGTCTGCACCTTTCCATGACCTTGCCTCAGTGAGGTAGAGAAAGGTGCTCTGAGGCTTATAGGCCCTGTTGGATGGGTACGGGCCCCTCCTTCGCTGAGACTTGGTTTGCTTTTCCTGCCACCTCCCTCCATTGAGGCGTCTCATGAAGTAGCATACACGTGCAAAATGGACACATACTGCCCCTTCTCAGTGCTCCCTTCCCCACCAGCCCTTGTATTAATGCCCTTACCCTTTCCACCTTCACCCCTCCTTGTCCCCATCCTAACCCGACTCTGCTGCACTGTGCTCATTCTGTAACCCCTCACCTCAGTGAGTCCTATTTATTCATCTGTCATTCAAAAACACTTACTCCAGTTACTGTGTATTTTGAGAGAGCAGTGATGAGGCTCAGGTACTTTAATGGGTGACTCCTTGCTTGGTTGTGCTTCTGACATGTCTGATTTTGAGGCAACTCCTGGGAGCCTCTGCAGATTCTGTCTGACATTCACCTATGTCCTTGGACCAGGTCACCACTATGCCCCTTTGGTTGCTGTAGCTGCTTGGTGCTCAGACAACCTGGGTGCAGTCAAACGCCTCTTTTGAAAATCTGGTTGCCCTACTCCAACCAGAGCCCCTAGGTAGCATCCAGATAACTAGCCCTGCTCCCAGCTTTTGAGAAACGTAGCCTCGTGTGATTTGCCCGATTCTTGGTCTTTCTGGTCTTGGTCTTTTCTCTCCTCCCCTCTCTCGCCCTCACCTCCCTTGCCTTTCATTTATTGTGCCCTTATCCCCCTCATCTATTTTCCGGTCACACATTTCATTTAATTTTTTAAAGAAAAAAAATCCCAGAGCGTCCAGCCAAGCTGGTAGTGCTGGCTCGTCAATTCACCTGTAACTCTGATTCTTTAGTCCGCTCCACAGATCATAAATGAAAGAGACTGAAGCATCTCAGTAAAGTTAGCATGATTCCATTTTGGCTGAATAAAAGTGGTCTCAGCCCTGCCAGAGAGAGTTCCAATTATTTATTTATTTCTATGCAGTTCCGCAAGGCCTGATGTGGAGAAAAAGTCCAGAAATAAGGGCAACTGGGAGGGAAAAATGGAATGATAAACACTGCTTTTTCCACCTCAGCTTCTTAAAGTGCTTTTCAGCTTAGTGATCTCTCTGCATAAGGTGTCCTCGTATCTGGGGGGGAGGAGAGGGGGAGGAAAGAAGGAATCTAGGGTAAAACACCACCATCTTGCTTTAAAAACAAAACCAACCAACAAAAAAACCCTATGATTGACTGAGAGTTCAGATCACCACATATTGGCGAGGTTCAGCTAGAGCTGTGTGTGTGTGATGCTTGTATGATGGAAAGCAGGTTTGGCAGAGAAGTCCCCCCTGCTTTTTGATGGTTTTCCAGAACTGTGAGAGGTTAATTTATGTCTGAATCACAAGAATTTGAATGACATTTATTTACCCCTCTAGTCAGATAATATGAAACTAGCTAGCAAGAGAAGACTCTAGTGTCATGGTCAAATCTGAATGTAAACAAAGGTAAACAAACAGCAAGAATAACAGTGAAAAGGAAATAAGATTTTCAAAACCTTTTCATGTTTAATAAAATAAGGCCTTATTAGTAACACGGGCAACAGGGTGTGTGTGTGTGGGGAGAGAAGGTTGAATACAGCATGCACCACTTAATCAGGTCTCATTGAAATGGTCAGTTAATTGTGATGTCTCTCAGGGAATCTGTTCAACTTCATGATCACAGCTAGGTGAACTCCCTTTTTCCTATTTCTGAAATGTCCACAGATGTAATTTGATCCTTATGCAAAAGTGTCTGTCAAGTGCAAACAAATTTCAGCCTATACATTCCTCACAGACAATTCTCTGTGAGTATTCCTGAAATGATTTGGTATTCAAGCTCAGGGACTGATCATCTGCATCACATGATATTGCATTTGCTCCATGAAACTCAAGGTGTGATGTAAACCAACAAGATTTTTAGTTGTTTGATTTACATTTCTCTGAACATTCATGCAACTGGATTCTGCTTGAAATAAGTGTTTTGGGAGGAGCTTTTAATTATGTATATGTCAGTAATCATGCACAAACACACACATTCCATGTGCACTCAGGTATATGTCCTTAGATATCTGTATTCATGCCAAAAGTGGTCATTCATCCATTCTATATACACTGGGTTCATCTGTTCATAGATTCAGTGATTTTTATGAAGACCAGAAGGGACTAATAGATCAGCTAATCTGACCTCTTGTATAATATTAGAGCTGGGCAAATTGTAAAGGATGAATAATTTATTCACCCAAAACCGCAGTTTTGGTCAATCCGAAAGTGTTCTTGAATTTAATATGAATTTGTCACATAGTTTCAGTCTCACAAAACAAATTTTGGGACACAAATGGGCAGCAGAGTTGGAGTTAACCTCCCTTATAACCACTTGGCTAAAAGGTTAGGTCATTCACCTGGGATTTGGGGGAGACACGTTCAGTTCCCACCTCCACTCGATGTAGAGAAAAGATTTGAACCAGCACATCCTATATTGTAGGTGTGTGCACTCACCACTGGGCCATGGGGGGTCAGGATGCTCTCAATTTCTTCTGTTGAAGCTATTTTGTACAAATCATTAAAGAGCCATTGGAGTAGGAGCTTGAAATTGGGTGCACCACATCTTAGGTGGGTGCCCCAACCAACAAGCTAGAGAGTCATTCTCACTTTCTCTCTCTCTCTGGTTATTCACGGTCATTCATAATAGCACATCATAGTCATTCATATTTTTCAATTTGCTGAAATACTTCACAATTTTTAGATTTGGTTCAGGTCCCATCGATTGGTTTTTATTTGTTTGCTTTTCACAGCTCCCAGGGAACTAAAAAAATCAGTTATTCACCCAGCTCAGGTATAATACAGGCTATATGTTTCATCCGGTTACCCCTCTATTGAGCCCAATAACTTGTTTGAGTAAAGCCTATCTTCCACAAAGTCATCCAGTCTTGGTCTGAAGATTTCAAGAGATGGAGAATCCACCACTTCCCTTGGTAGTTTGTTCCAAAGGTTAATCACGCTCTCTTAAAAATTGTGATTTATTTCCAGTTTAAATTAGTCTGGCTCTAACTTCCAGATTGATTCTTCTTATGCCTTTCTCTGCTCGTTTGAAGTGCCATTTAGTACTCGGTGTTTGCTTCCTGTGAAGATACTTGTACACCGTAGTCAAGTTTCCTCTTGATCTTCTTTCTGATAAGCTGAACAGATTGAGCTCCTTAACTCTGTTATAAGGCATTTTTCCACCTCCTGAATAATTTTTGTGTCTGGAAAAAATATCCTTTTAAAAATGTGGACACCAGAACTGGACACCGCATACTAGGATCAGTCTGAAGAATGCTGTTAGATAAAATATCCTCCCTCCTCCTAGGCATGGTTGGAGAGGAAGGGAGTTTGGATCCAGGACATGCTAGGAAAGTGCTTGTGAAGTGTGATTGCAAAGCTTATAGTGTCTTTTTAAATGATTTTGTCGTGTTGTAATTCTGTTCGGTCTGCCCCCCTGCATAACTGCTATAAAGCATTCTCCAGGGTTGAAACTCTCACCAGATCCACTATAGAATGGGTACAACTTCTCAAGGGATCTAATAAGGATTATTGAAATTCTAGCTAATTAAAAAGAACCTAATTGAATTTGAAATGGGCCAAGTCTCAAAGTGACCTGCCCCAAGTGGGACAAGGTGGTGCTCTTTAAAATGAGTAGATGAAGCTGTGACTTTTCCCCAGTACTGCATGCTGAAAAAATGCACACACCTTACCAGCGAAATGCATCACAATAAAGAATGTTTGGTCTATTTTTGAATCGGAAATGGAAATGAAGCACAGAAATGAGAGACGGGGAGAATAATATATTCCCAGCCCTTTAAGGTTTCCACTGCATTAAAAGAGTGTCTCTTTTAGGAACTCAGTGTTATTCACCCTGCAGGGCAGGAAATCCTTCAGGACAAGAGGAATTTTAAAGGCCCAGGATGAAATTCTAGGTCCATTAGAGTCATTGGGAGTTTTGCCATTGATTTCTATGGAGCCGGGATTTTACCCTCAAGAGTGTAGGTCCTCCTCCCTGTCAGTGCAGGATGGTTCTCTCCAGAACATTGTCTAGTGCAAAATAATCTAGTTTTAAATGACTCAAATAAGGGGGTTTCACTTCTTCCTTCGAGAGACTATCCTAATAGTTTTAATTGTCAGAAAGCTTTGCCTGATGTTTAGTCTGAATTTTCCTTTTCTGAGTTTCATCCTGTTACATCTATTAATATCCTTGTAGCAGCACCCTAAATCATCTCACAGGGAGCAGGGCTAACTTTAAAATGCAAGTGTTACAGACAGAATTACCTCAGATAACACTGAGGGAGCAATTAATAGCTTCTCCTAGTCAGGAATCTTGCTACTTCTAGGAAGAGATTTGAATTTTAGGTACCCAAATAATTTATTCTTGCTTATATTGTGATAAGTTACTATTCATTTTACAGAGTTGCTAGTTTCTTGTTAGTTTCATTGTGCCTTTACTAAATGCTTTGCTAAGCACCATCTCTTTGTAGTTATAAACCTGCATCTTCTTTTCTGTATTGGATTCTTATTGAAATTGTTCTTCAAAAGCACAAGATAAATGATACAAAGGCACTTTGTGATTTAAGACAAAATTGCCCCCCCAATTCCCACCCACTGATAAACCCAAGACAAAACTTGTAAGGAACTTAAATTTAAACTTCAGCCTGGGGTTTCAGACTAGGTCTGTGGTCCCTGGAATGTACTACCCCCAGAGTGCTTTACCTTCACGTACTGGAAGCAGCAACACAACATACAGAGTATTTGATTCCTGCCTGTGCACAATGAGGGATCAATCTAGCCTTCAGCCACTCCCTTCACTAAATAAAATGTTATCATCAGAAATTTGAAGCCAGACTAAACGCCTCTTAAATTCAATGGGAATCTTTCAACTGACTTCAGTAGACTTTAGATCAGTCCCTTGCCGGGGGGATGGAGCAGGATGGAGGGATAGCTCAGTGGTTTGAGCATTGGCCTGCTAAACCCAGGGTTGGGAATTCAATCCTTGAGGGGACCATTTAGGGAACTGGGGTAAAAATCTGTCTGGGGATTGGTCCTGCTTTGAGCAGGGGGTTGGACTATATGACCTCCTGAGGTCCCTTCCAACCCTGATATTCTATGATACCAGATCCCTCAGAAGATGGTGCATCCTCTGAAGATGAACAAATATGATTCTGTCCTGCCTCTGTTTCTTACTGACTGTGCATTTCCTATACTTGAGTTGGGCTTTCTTGTACATTTTGTATATATCTTTTTTTTACATTCCTGATGGCTTTTTTGTTTAGTTATTGTACAGAACTTTAAATAAAGTAACATTAGGCTTTTTACTCAATCATCCTCAGAACTACTTCAAAAGTTTGAGTGATTGCAAGGAAGTTTCTGGTAAAATTAATATATATCTCTTGGAGCTTAGCATTCATTATAAAGCACTGTTTAAGTCGTCTTTTTTATCATCTTGCTTAAAATGGCTTTCTTGACTTCCCAAATGCTTCCACTGTAGGGTGCTGCTTATGTTGTTGAAGACTGGAGCCATATTTGTGCTTTACTGTCTAAAAGGCAGTCTGATTTTTTTTTTCTATTAAATGGAAGTATTACAAAGAAAAAAAAAAGTAGACATGAAAAAAATGGGACAAGGGAGCAGGGTTTTTGACTCTCCTTAGATCTCGGATCTCTTATCATTTTGTGGATCCAACAATTTTCTTGTCATAGTTTGTCCACAATCAAGAGAAATCCTACTCTGTCTAGCCTTTCAGACTGTCAGACATGAGTGCATCATTACCAAGCCCGCACAATAATATTCTTGGCAGCAAGACGTCAATGTGGACTAGATCCTCATTATGGTTTATACAGATTACTTGAGTCTAAAGACCTGAGAGGAACTGAGGGAATCGAAAGCAAATTGAATACCTTGAACACTATAATTTTCTGTTTGTTGCTAAACCAGAAATGAGCAATAACACGGCAAATCCCCCATAGATTTGCAAAACTCGGTCGCCACAGCCTTTCCGACAGTCTAGAATTTTCCTGATTGATAGTAATTAATTTACAAGGCATAATGATTGAGCTGAAAATAATTTCAGCTTGTATATCTTGTGACACTGGTGTTCTTGAACATGAAAGCATGTTGGAACATGCTGTGGTCCACATCAGTGAAGCTGGAAATCCTTTTCCCGTAGCAGCAATCTGATTTGGTCATCTCCATTTTTGTTTATGGTTTGTTTCCAAGTAGTAGCCAGTACATGCTGGGTTCCACAGAAACATAAAAGGAGGCACAGTGCTGGCCCCAAACAGCTCACATTCCTAAAAGATAAAACAGTACAGCTGGTCAAAAAATTATTCAGTAGAAAAATGATGTTTTGATGAACTGGGAACTTCTGTGGGGAACAAAAATCCATTTTTTGCCAAAATGTTTTGGATTTTCAATGAAATTCAAAGATGTTTCAGTTGCTGAAAACTGGAGAAAATAGCGCTTTGGTATTCTGTTTTTGGAGTTTTAAAAAATCATATTCTGATAAAAATGTACAGAAGTGGGGATAGAGGAAAGGGATTATATATATATATATATATATATATATATATATATATAGGGTTGTTCAGGTAATTGACTATGTCCTGGTCATACAATGTTTTAATACTATAACAATGCTTTTCTTTTGATCAAATATATCAACTCCCCCGTATGCTCTCCCACCTTTCCACAATCAACCAGTTAATTTTTTGGCGGGCATTGTGGCAGCAGAGGGGCTTCAAAAGACATATTTATACAGAGATGGTAGACGTGTATCTTCAACAGGTATTTGAATGTATAGATAGTATTGGCCTTGTGGACCAGCTGAGGAAAGACATTTCATGTTTGGGGGACAGTATGTAGATGGTTACAGATGAAATGGGGTGCTAATCTTACGTCACCGGTGGAGTGGAGGGAACAGGAGGCAACAGAAATGGACATAGATAAATAGGGAGGAGCAGGTTCTTGCAGGCAAGAATAAACTTGAGGTGGTGGGGGGAGGAGCCAGTGGAAGGTTCCAAGGGACAAGGTGGCAATCTAATAAGATTGCAACGCTCACAAAAGAGACGTTCGGAACAGCTGCTTTTTGTATGAACAGAGCCACATGATTGTCGGCGAGCCAGAGAAGATATTCTAGCATTTTGGATCCATTACTAAGTTGTAGAAAAGAACTGTTTTAAGGACTGAGTTTTAAATATAAGAGAGTCATGGTTTTTAGATGCTGTGATTTTACTCCTGTTTAAACCATATCACAAAATAGGTCCAGTAGTTCCTTGGGTGTAATTTATATAGATCCCAACCAAGCAAAACACTTAAACGTGTGCTTAACTTGAAGCATGTGAGTAATTCCATTGTCATTACTGTTCTCATGCTTAAAGTTAAGCACATGCATAAGTGCTTTACTGGATGGGGGCTACAGTAGTCAGTGTTTATGCACCTGCTTAAATGGGGTATGCGCACCATGTAACAATAAAAATCCTAGGGCAGAAGGAGAAAACCATCCAGCTTCCTATGAAATGTTGAACATTTGTGTTGTGTTTTTCAGTAGTTTTATTTCAGGCTATTGTTGTATCCCATTACACCGACCTGTGGTAGTGTATCAGTGCTGGAAGCGGATAAGAGGTAAAGAGAGCAATAGAGGGGATACAGGAAGAAAGAGAGGGTGGAGAGAGAGTGAATTAGGGGTTGAACAGAATAGAAGAAGAGAGAAAAATCACAGCATGACGGAAGGTTTCACTGGCTTCAAGAAAGCCTCCCACACGTTGGTGAAGATTGTGACCTTTGCAATACATGCAGGGCTCATTATGCTTTAAGCCCCTCTTCTCCCCTGCATTTGTTATTTGTACGGCAGGTAGCAGTGTGCCGGGGAGTGGGGAAGGGCAGCTGCCAGTGAGCTGCTATTCCCAATCCCATGGGCAGAGAGTGGCAGGAAGGGTCAGAGGTTCTGGCTCCACCCCCACCCCACCAATTCACTGATCAATACAGATGAATGGCACATGGGGGAAAGAAGCTGAGCCAGGAGACGCTGAGCCAGCTCACATGCCGTCGCTGTAGCTATGTGTGGTCCAGGCTGTTGCCCCCCATATGGATAAGAGCCATAGATATAAATTATGCCATATATAGAGAGAGATTATATAGATAAGTCATAAATACTATAAGACTGTAACACAAGGATCTAGAGGCCTCAGGTCTTAGCATAACCAGACACAAGACCTTATGACAGTCAACAAAAGTATTATGTGCTGGGAAAAGTTAAAGTAGAGCACCACGAGAATATACTTTTGGAATTTTAGGTAAAGTTTAAAGGATGTTGAGTTTAACTGAGCTAATTCAGTTTAACCTAAATGGAAGGATAAACAAACATAGGTCTGCAGTGAGGTGTCCTTGACTTCAAAAGGGCAAACTTTAAAAAAAAATTAAGGGAATTAGTGGGGGAAGTGGACTGGACTGAAGAACACAAGTATCTGAATATGGTGGAGGATTTGAATTATTTTAAATTGAAGTTGCAGACGCTATCTGAAGCAAGGGGGAAAAATCCATAGGGAAGGGTTGCGGACCAAACTGGATGAGCAAGCATCTCAAACAGGCGATCAAAAGAAAGCAGGAAGGTTACAAGGAATGGAACATGGGAAGGATCAGCAAGAGAAGCTATTCTTGGAGGTCAGAAAGTGTAGGGGGAAAGTGAGAACTGCCATAAGCCAAGCGGAGTTGGGCCTTGCAAAGAGAATTAAAACCAATCGTAAAAGTTTCTACAGCCATATAAATAAAAAGAAAACCAGGAAAGAAGAAGTGGGGCCGCAAAGCACTGAGGGAGGGGTGGAGATTAGAGATAACCTATACATGGCCAAACCCCAAAGCAAATACTTTGTCTCAGTTTTTAATAAGGGTAATGAGGAGATTAGGGATAGTGGCAGGGTGCTAATGGAAGTGATGATATGGAAGGAGAAATTACCACATCTAAGGTGAAAGTCAAACTCACACAGCTTAATGGGACCAATGCGGGGCCCTGCATGATCTCCATCTAAGAATATTAAGGAACTGGCACACAAAATTGAAAACCCAATAGCAAGCATATTTTAATTAATCTGTGAGCTTGGGGGTTTTACCCTTTGAATGGAGAATTGTTAATATAGTACCTATTTTTAAGAAAGGGGAAAAAATGATCCAGGAAACTACAGGGCCATTAGTTTCACCTCAGTTGTATGCAAGGTTTTGGAACAAATTTTGAAAGAGAAAGTAGTTAAGGACATAGAGGTAAACAGCAATCGAGATAAAATGCAACATGGTTTTACAAAAGGTAGATTGTGCAAGACCAACCTGATCTCTTCCTTTGAGCAGATAATTGATTTTTTAAGCAAAGGAAATGCAGTAGATCTAATCTACCTAGATTTGATACAGTTCCACAGGGGAAATTATTAGTTAAATTTTAGAAGATGGAGATTAATATGAGAATTGAAAGGTGGATAAGGAACTGGTTAAAGGGGAGGTTAGAATAGGTCATAATGAAAGGTGAACTGGGAGAGGTTACTAGTGGAGTTCCCCAGGGATCGGTTTTGGGACCAATCTTATTTAATGTTTTCATTAATGACTTTGGCACAAAAAGTGTGCGTGTGCTAATATGATTTGTGGATGATACAAAATTGGGAAGTATCGCCAATATGGAGGAGGACTGGCATATCATACAAGAAGATCTGGATGACCTGAAACCTGGAGCAATAGAAATGGATTGAAATTTAATAGTGCAAAGTGCTAGGTCTTGCACTTAGGGACTAATGACAAGAATTTTTGCTATAAGCTTTGGATGTATCAGTTGGAAACAACAGAGGAAGAGAAAGACCTGGGTGTATTGGGTGATCATAGGATGACTATGAGCCGCCAATATGATGTGGCCATGAAAAAGGCTATGCAATCCTTGGATGCATCAGGCAAGGCATTTCCAGTAGAGATAGGGAAGTGTTATTGCCATTATACAAGGCACTGGTGAGATCTCATCTGGAAGACTGTGTACAGTTCTGGTGTCCCATATTTAAGAAAGATTAATTCAAACTGGAACAGGTGTGGAGAAAGGCGATGATGATGATCAGAGGAATAGAAAACCTACCTTACCAGAGGCAACTCAAGAAGCTTTGCTTGTTTAGCTTAACCAAATGAAGGCTGAGGGGAGATAGGATTGCTTTTTATAAATACCTCAGGGGGTTAAATACCAGGGAGGGAGAGGACTTATTTGAGTTAGCACCAATGTTGACTCAAGAACAAGTGGATATAAACTAGTTTTGTAATTAGATGAAGGTTTCAAAACTGAGCTTGATGAGTTTAAGGAGGGGATGGTGTGATGAGATTGCCTACACAGGCAGGTAGCCCATCTGCAGCTGCTAGCAGCAAATATCCCCAGTGGCTGGAGATGGGGCACTAGATGGGGAGGGCTCTGAGTTACTACAAATAATTATTTCCTGATGTCTGGCTGTTGAGTCTTGCTGACATGCTTAGGATTTAACTGAAGGCCATGTTTGGGATTGGGAAGATATTTTCCCCCCAAGTCCGATTGGGAGAGACCCTTGGTTTTTTTTCACCTTCCTTTGCAGCATGGGGCATGGGTCACTTGCTGGTTTAAACTAGAGTAAATGGTGGATTATCTGTAATGTGAAGTCTTCAGTAATTTAGCCAGAGGTTATGGGTCTATTACAGGAGTGAGTGGGTGAGGTTCTGTGGCTTGTGATGTGCAGGATATCCGATTAGATGATTATGATGGCCTCAAAGTCTGAGTCATACCATGGCAACTAATTGGCGTCAATGCTAATGAATACGCTATAAATCAAAGTTATCAACCTCGATACTATTGAGGTGTGGAAGTGCATATAAGGAAAGGAGGCTGAAACCATCATTGAATATGTGTAAAGTACAGTGGGTATCAGCATACGACCTTATAAAAGGTAGTGCCCAGCCTGTGGGCAGTAGGATACATGGAACGCAGTGACCTCATGAGCATGCATGGATCATCTTACCTACTTTGGGGTTCCCCACAATGGATGATGTGAGTAATGAAAGTGCTGGACAATAAGAATTGCCTCTATTTGTTTTGCTAATAAAGTTCCTAACATTATAACATCAGAGAACACATTGTGGACTGTTTCTTGTGTGTACTTCAAAGCGCTCAGTCTAATGACAGCTTCACTACGGTAGCTGATCTAGAGGCAGAAACCCTTCAGACCATTGCATGGTACATAGAATCAAATTCCCACTTTACAGATTAGGCTACAGGTCACTGGAAGGGGACAATACCATTGTGTAGTAGCCTTGGTTACTATCAGAAGATAGACAAACTTCCCAGTATGATATAAAAAAGGATATTTCTTTTTTTGGTATCTGATCCTATAAAAGATAGTCTGTACTTTAACCCATGTGATTTTTGTCTATCCCAGTGAGATACATGGCTAAATGTGTCTTGTTGCCAGAGGCACTCTACAGGTGGTAGGAGAAGGAGTGAATGGGGTAGCCTCTGAGTAAAGATTCCTTATATAATTCTGCCTGTGTAGTTACAAACAGAATAGCTCAGTAATATTCACTGAAGCTGATCAAAAATGGGGCCTGCTTCTGGGTGCCAGCAGACCCATATGGGAATAGAACCTGGACAGTCTCTTTCCCCCAAGGAGTGTTGCCAACTGAATTGAACAGCTTCCTTTTCTAGGATTCAGTACATATCAGGTCACAATTCCGCCTGGCTGCTAAATGGGAAACAGAAGACGAGAGGCTGCACAACCTCAATACCAGTGCAAGATGAGAGATTCACTCTTGGGTCAGAGGAGACGCTTTCAAAATCCAGTTCATATGAGTGAAGTATCAGCAATGGAATAGAACTGAGCAATGGAATAGAACTGAGACCTCCCAATAGCAAGTGTGGATGCTTAGTGACTCAGAAAATTTGTCAATGCCTCGCCTTCTCAGCCACAATTACACTATTTTATGTTTCTTCAGTGCAGAAGCTGAAGAATGATTTTGCCAGTTATCCCTGGATTATTGGAATTCTCCTTTCTCTGTCTCTTTTTCTACTTCTGTAAGAAATCATGCCACAGGCTGGCTCCAAACATATGGCAAAGGATAAGATGTTTAAAGCTGATCTTGACCCTCCAGATATTAGAGTAATCCACTCTAATGCATCCTCGAGGGTTGTGATGGCACTATTCTTTCTGTAACTTAATTTAAGTGATATTGCATCACCTAATGCCACTTTCTCTATCTAATCTATTTTTCTAAAGCCAGGAAGCTCAGGGCAAAGTTAAGGATGGTAAAAAAATAATAATATACTAGGCCTTAGTAGGTAGCAAATATGTATGTTATGCCAGTTCCGCAACTGGCCCACTTGTGCCTGGCGCTGAATAAACAGATAAGAGACAATACCTGCCCCAGAAAGCTGACAGGATAGGGAACAAGCAAATTAGTATGGTGAAGCATTGGCCCAGCACTGTTAGTTCCATGCGGTGGTATTTTTTGTTGTGTTTTTTTAATGGGGAGTAAAGGTAGGATGAGAAATGGCAGGAATGGGGCACTTACCAGAGTCAGGGAAAGAAGTGGGGGGAGAGAGACACTCACAGCCCATCATCTGCCTAATCGGCAGCCAGGGTTTTGTAGGCACTGTAGCAGAGGTGAGACCTAAGGAGGTATCTGAAAGAGAACAAGGTAATGGCTATACTGGGGAATGGGGGAGGGTTCCTCCATGCATGAGATGGAGCATAAGTATTTAAAGGAGAAGCTCATTGGTGAGTGGTTAAGGTTGAGAATTTTGGCAGACCAAAGGGAAGTGGTCAACATCACAAAACATTACTCGATCACCAGGGTAGGGAGAGGCTGAATAGAGAAGGGCCTTTAAAGGTAAATAAAAAAACTTGTATTTGATGTGGAGATGAAGGTGGAGCCCGAGGGAGTGGTGTCCAGAGTGATGAGCCAAGAGGGGTGGTCTTTCCATTAGGATTTTGAAAAGACTGGAGGGGAGTATGGTTGCCACTATCAAGGCCAGAAAGGAGAAGACTGTATTAGCCAAGACACTAAATCATGAGGGCTTAGATGAAAATTTTGGCTATGTGCATAGAGGAAAGCCAGGCACTAGAGATGCTGTTTAAGAAGTAATGACAGAGCCCCCTTGTTGTTGGACACTGTTACCCATAAGAAAACAAAACTGTTCAGAGCTGCCAGGTCCTAATGCGTAGGGAAGGCTCATGAGGATGGGTGCCACATTATATGTACTTAACCTCAAGGAGAAATGTGGCTACCTAATCGATAAGGTTTAGTCATTTCGGCTATGATTTTTCAAAAAAAATGGGGCCTAAAGTAATAATAAGGCACATGCATGAGTGACCTGATTTTTCAAAAATGCAAAGCACTCAGCCACTCCCACAGATTCATTGTTGGCTGCTCACCACCTTTAAACATCAAGCCACTCGGATTGGGGCATGAAAGGCATAAAGGTGCCTTGCTTTAGGCACCATTTTTGAAAATTATGGCTCAGATGCCTAAACCTCTTCAATTAGGTAGCCAACTTTCCCCGAGATGTTAAATTCTCAGGGTTTAGTCTGTCATAACTTTACCTGGAATTCAATTATTTGAAATGACAAGTCTCAATGAGAGGCAGCATGGTCCAATGGGCAGGACACTAGACTGGATCTAACCCCTGATAAATCCCTTTGCTGCTCCATGCCTGTTTCCCTTCCCACTTTTTGTCTTATCTGTTTAGAGTATAAGCTCTTCAGGGTAGGAACAGTCTCTTTTATGTGTGTGCGTATGTGCAGCACTTAGCCCATTGGGGCCCTGATCTCCGCTGATGCCTCTGGGCAGTACTGTAATCCTAACAATAATCAGAATCACAACAGGAATACTGTTAAAATGCACAGTGCTGATGTATTTTCTCACTGACATGATATGATTTTCAATATTACTTCTGAAATTAGGTCAGTTATGGGGGAAAAGCATCTGACAGATGAAGAGCACTACAACCTGGCTATTGGTATTATGTGCTTTGCAAAATTAAGATGAAAGACCACAGAGAACACTGGCCCATCCTCAGTCTTTGCAAATTGAAATCAATTGGATTTACCACACATTTGCAACACTAAAAATCCTGCCCAGTACATGAAAAGGACCTTGATATAGCATGATAGCAGAAAATAAACATAACTATAATGTATGTTCAATAAGGTATGGATTTACGGTTTCTCTTTGATTTAATACAAACTGGCATTCATCTTCTCTCAGGATATAAATTAGTGAGTATTGCAGTAATAAATATATAACAGGTATTTAATGGAGGTCTTCAGATGCTTTTAAAAAAAAGTTGAATAATTCACTAGGAAAAAATAGTTCCAGAGATAAAGCCATAAACCTCCGATGGCAGCTAGGTGGCATGTTTGTAATGACTTGGTGTTCTCAGTACCATTGCCTGCGCACAGGTTTATGCATCACATTGAAATTGACTGGCACCGATGTTTGAATGGGCCATGGAGACAGTGCTGTTATGCAGTTAAATAAAGGCTTTCAGTTTCTGGAAACCTTTAAGTTTCTTTTTTCAGGGAAACCTTGAAAAGATCCCTAGGATAAAATCACAAGTTATTCATCAGATCTATACAAAAATTCTTTCCTTTTATATTAATTAGCAGACTGCAGGAAAAAAAAAACATTTAATATGAAAACAGGTTAATTTCTATAAGCTAGCAACTCTGAGAACCTATAGCATGCCCTTCCAAACTTATTTATTTTAAATCAAGATTGCTTTTGAAATAAAGGGGAAACCAATGTCTAGTGTGCATTTGATTGGATTATACACCCTTGAGCTCAAATGAAGTTCCTACATCCTTTGGAGCGGTGCTCTCAGCGTGTGCATGGAGGAATGTATCATTTCTATAGTGTCATTAGCATACCCTCAGGAAGGGTTCAGCTGCTGAGATTATGGTCCGAATGAGTCACTTGTGGTACAGAGGGGTTTAGCGCCTTGAGGGGAGGATCAGTTCAGATGCTTGTAGGATAGAGCCATGGTGGAATGATGGAGGGTAGCAGAGGTGCTCCAGAGATGGGATGGGGGAGGATGGAGTGCTTCCATGGAAGGTGTCGTGAGGTGCCAGTGAGTAAAGCAAATGGAGGGGCAGGGATTTTGGGCCCTTGTAAAAATGAGCTAGCACTGGAGCAATGGGCATGCTCATCCTTAGTATGGTAAGAGTTAAGAGGGGTATGCACCATGGTTAATCAAAGAAGCCCCCTCTTGTTAATAGTCTGTCCTAATAAATTAATGACCTTGATCTCTGGTATAGAATCAATACATATCAGAAGTGGAATTTCCAGTCCCCAAGTGAAATTTGTTTGTAAATCTACAGCTATCAAGTCTCCAAATGTGTGTAATGCAGAAAATTCCAAGTTTACGGGAGTCAGTTAATGGTAACCGCAAATGGAAAGCAAACATCTAATGCACCATTTAATTATCATGGCTGCATTACACACTAATTACTGCATATCTGCTTTAAGTAAATGCATTATTAATAATTACGCTGCTCTTGTTCATATTTACACTTAGTCGCAAAACCTTTAATTTTGCTACATTTTGTGCATTTCCTCTTTAAAATATTTATGCTTACGCCAAATGCTTCTGGATTCCCTCTAAAACATCAAATTTATCTAAACAATTAAAGCTTTTTGAAAATATAGAGGGATTAACTGGATAATTAGGTAAAGGTAATCTTTGTGCTGAGGTGAAAATGCTGTATTGTGTTACCAGAAAGTGATATGCCCACCTGTGAAGAATGAGGAGTTATCAGTATTATTTTATGAATGTCATGTGCACTTCAGTCTAGCTGCTTGATGTTCTATTGCCTGACTGCAATGAGTTAAATCAAAGGAGGCTGTTGCGGGGGAGTGGGTGGGGAACAAACAGAAAATTAAATATGGATAAAAATAAGGTATCAGCAGAGGATTCTTGAGGAAACTAACCATTGGGGAATATCCACCTGCCTGGCTCTGACTAGGTTAGCGAGAGTTATTTGTCTTAAACCCAAACCTGGGATCAAAGGGGCTACAACGTCACTAAAAATCCCTGGCCTGAGGAAAGGGGGGTGAACAGGCAGCAGCAGCTGGAGAGCAGACTGTGGCATAGGGAGAAACAAAGGATGCGGCAGGAGCTGTCTGTCATTGCCAGCCCTGGAGTAGGGATGTCTGGGTTGAGTGGTGCTTACTCAAGACTGGCAAGGAAAGAAAAGTGTAGGTAAGAACCAAACATATATGCCTTTAATTGTGGTATCCCTTGTCCTGATTGCTATGTATCTTTGGGTGAATAAACAATACCTTTGTTTTGATACAACTCAAGTCACTTTAATCAGCTGCCCATCCTGGACTCCCAAAGGGAGGTGCCAAGTAGAATCAGAGGGTTAGAAGGTACCTCAAGGGTCATCTAGTCTTGTCCAAGCTTGTCACGCGAGAGAAACTAAAAGGAGTCTCAAGTGCAGCTTGCCTAATGACTGTGACACCATCATTTTGAGGACCTTAAGCTGAAGATAAAGAGAATTGATGAGCTTTTAATGACTAAAATGTGAGTTATGCTGGAGTTCTGCAAACTCTCCCATGCGCTTCAGCAGCAAGGGTATAATAAATTAGTGCCCAACAAATAAATGAATGTTTATTATGCTTTAATGTATAGAGGGGAAATGTTTTTTACAATAGCATGATGCCAGCAGCACTCAGGACCATTCCTGGATTATGGTCTACTTCATGCTGATAGAGAACTCTTTGGTGAGCCACCCCCTGCCCCCAATCAACTCCTTCCACAAACACACATCCCAGTTTTGAACACATTACCTATTCTCCCTCCTCAGTGGTGTGCCTTGCCCAAGCAGGTGACACAGAGTAGGTTAAGGCATGTGTGAGTAGAGGAAAGAAGGGTCATACACTGAATCCTGGGCCTTGATGGTAAAATCCAGTTGAATTGTTTTGCGCAGACACCTTGATGACTAAACTGGCCTCATATTTATTATAACCAGTACAGTTCCTTTCTTTACTGCTCTGCTTATTAACTCTTACCTGGAAAATTTCCATAGACATCATAACTGAAGGGTTAAACATTATCTATTTAAATACTTTTATACATTAGGATTGAAAATAAAGAAAATCTCTGCAAGAGAACACAGAAAGAGAAGAAAGAAATAACTTGGAGTCAATGAGAAAAACAAATATATCACATTAAAAGTCCCAGTTAAATTTTGCTTTTTAAACTTGCAAATTCCACATTGTCTTGTGATGTGAGCATTTAAATACATATTCAAATGACAACATGAAAATGACCGTGTTTTTTAAGGCAAACAGCAAATTATGCAAACTGTGCTTTTAACATTGGACAGCTAAAAACACAGACTCATTAAATTTAATATATTCACTGCTGAGTGCCGATGCATTATTTTTAAAATGGAGCTGTTGGTGGTATATTGGTGTTCTCGTGAGTGCTGTGCTTGGAATGTAACACAGACCTGAATTCAAGTCCTTAAAATGGTTTCTCACTCTCGTTAGCTGAGTCCCAGAGGTGCGATGGGTTGGAGCACTGAGCAGACAGCAGGCCAAATTTAGAGAAAGTGGCCAAGATTTAAAGAGAAAAGGGGAGTCTCAAGTTAGGGTTCTTAGACCATGTTGTGGATGTTTAGAAAGTGGCTTGATTTTTTTTTTCTCAAAATGTTGAGCATGCAGCAGTTCTCATTGACATTAGTGGGAGCTGCAGGGTAGTGAGCACTTTTTGGAATTCAAGCCACATATTGATCACTTAAATATGGACCAAGGAGCCTAACTTTACATGCAAATGGGCTGGAAGGAGAGAACTGTAGCGAGAATTGCAACTACCAGGAGGATGTGAGAAATTGTAAGTAAAAATAGCCCCATCCTTCCTTTAAGTGACACTTTCTAACAACTTCTTCTGGCCCCTGGGCGTAAAGGGTGACTGCTGTTGATTTCAGGGCCACCAGTTCACCCCTGGAGTTACTCCAGCTGAGACTCTCACTTAGACCCACATCCACTTACAGGTATGTAACTTTCACCATTACCTGGCACATCACCTCCACATCTGGTCTGGCAGTTTCATCTTTAGCTGAAATGTTCAGAACCTATGTTACTCAGCAGTGGCACCCTTGGCCAATCAAGGAGTGGAACTGATGTGCTTCATCTATTTCTAGGGTTGCCAACTTTCTACTCTAACAAAGGATCGAGGGGTTTGGAGGGTGGGAGGGGGATCAGGGCTGGAATAGGGGGTTGGGACATGGAAGGGGGTCAGGGGTGTATGCTCCAGTCAACACTTACCTCAGGCAGCTCCTGGAAGCGGTGGCACATCCCCCCCCTCCGGCTCCTACATGGAGGAACAGCCAGTTAGTTCTGCATGCTGCCCCATGCACAGGTGCCACCCCCACAGCTCCCATTGGCTGCGGTTCCCGGCCAATGGGAGCTGGCGCTTGTGGCAGGGGCAGCGTGCGGAGCCCCTTGCTGCCCCTATGCATAAGAGCCAGAGGAGGGCATGCCACTGCTTCTGGGAGCTGCGCAGAATCACGGAAGGCAGGGTGTCTGCCTTAACCAAGCTGCGCCGCTAAGCAGATTTTTAATGGCTCGGGCAGCAGTGCTGACCAGAGCCATGCGGGTCCCTTTTTGACCAGGTGTTCTAGTAGAAAACTGGACACATGGCAACCCTATCTATTTCTCATTGGCTATGATCCAGAGACATAAGGATGGAGCAGTGTAAAGCAAAAGGGCACCAAGGATCCTTGCCGTTACCCAGGGATGAAAAATGTACTTTAAAAACCAAGAGCAGGATAAAGCAATCTGAGTCTCCTTTTATGTTTTGTGTTTCTACAGCCCCTAGCACAATGGGGTCCTGGTCCATTAGTGGGGCTCCTAGGAGTCACTGCAGTATAACTAAGAAATCATAAGAAATGTCATGTTAATTGTTTTATTTAAATGTGAACTTTTATGTATTAAAAAATCCCAACGCCAAACCCAAACAGCTAGCTCTGAAACTTGGAAACAAATATGTCTGGGCTGATACTTTGTGCACTAAGTTTCAGCACAGCATGAATTGTTATGGCCTACTTCTAAACCCTGGATAATAGGAGTCTATAATGGAAATGCTGACATATCCTTCATTGCAGAGGGGAAGAGCTGTCACTGCCGTAATTAAAGTAAGTAGCAAATAGTGTGGAACTCGTTGAATTAAGTAAACCCTTGTTTAAAGCCAAACCAAATAAATGTGGCATCATCCGTTAATCTCCCTGTATCTCAAATTCACAAAGTGCAAAAACAAACAAAAAAACAAACACCCAAACAAACATCCCAGCCCTCTTAAATGGAGACTTTGTCAATGCCATTATATTGAATGCATGTTTAATCACAACCCACAGCACCCGCCATCAGTGCACAATGAGATAAAATGACAAAAACCGGGAAACTGGTTGCCTGGAACACGTTATGCCAGCATGGAGCAAGAATTGCTGTCTTCAATTTTTTACAGTTCTGTTTCTATCAAGGAAATATTTCACCCTCTGTAATCTCCCCCCAAAGCCATAGCCCTTGCACTGAGAAGATCTGACAGCTATGCGCTGGGAGACCTAGAAGGCAATGCTAAGTCATAGCTATTAATCTATATACACATATACTATATGGTGGTGGTGGTGAGGTGGCATTATTGTGGCATGGATTAGCGGATGTGAGCCTTGTGTTCTGAATACAGAGAGATTGGCACCCAGCATGCTGGGAGTGGGAAGTCATATTTGGTGTAGGCCACATCTCTGAGAGAGGCCCAAAGGTGAATGTGAGTGGGTCAAATCAATTGTACTTCCAGCCCCTTCTCCAAATGCCACTTGACATCTAGACCTGATGATGCAGGGTGTTGTTTTGGGAAGGGAATATTCCCCTCCCTTGCAACTGCAGAATGCTTATACAACCCATGTGAGGTAAAGACCTGGGATAACAATTGGAAAGGGACCTGAGTGGCTTAAGAAACCAAGTCCCATTTTTAAAAGTGACATAGCCACTTAGGACCCTAAACCCCATGGATTTGCAGTGAGACATAGGGGACATCTCCACTTTGAGCTGGAGGTGAAAATTCCAACCTGAGGAGACAGACCCGCTTTAGGTCCAGGAAGCTAGCATGCTAAAAATAGACTGTAGCCACAGTAGCATGAATAACGGGAGGGGCTAGACACCCTGAGTACATACCTGTCTGAAGCACTAGGCACCTACCCAGGGTGGCTAGCCCCTCCTGCCGCTTGCATCACCACAGCTGCACTCTGTTTCTAGAGTGCTAGCTTGCTAAGAGGTGGCACGGGTCTGTCTCCTCAAGCTGGAATGTATAGCTCCAGCTCAAAGTGGAGATTCCTAAGTCACTTCTGAAAATGTCACCTAAGGGCTTTTGAAAATTTTACCCCATAGCTATTATTGGGGCTCACTAACTATATTGGCATAAGCATCTTTCTCAGCAGGGTCTAACATTGTGCAGAAGTTAAGGAAAACGATGATCAAATCAAGTTTTTGACAAAGAAGGAAAACCAATAATTATCTAATTGCTATTGTATGAACAAGATGAAACTGATTACTCATGTGATCTTATTACTGTAATCTTCACCCTTCCTTTGCCCTATTCCATCCCTATTGTTTTTGTTACCCTGGTGCATGTCATGTCTAAATGCAGAGTGTAAGGACTTTAGGGCATGGGGGCCACATATTATTTGCTCTGTAAATGCCTAGTACAATTTTTGGTGCTGGAAAACCAAATAACAGCAGCAAACATAGCTGCAATGGGGCAACCAATAAAGACGTCACAATTTCCCTAGGGAATTGCTATGTATCAGTGATTTAGATAATGGTAGAGAGTACACTTACAAAGTTTGCAGACGATACCACGCTGGGAGGGGTTGCAAGTGCTATGGTGGATAGGGTTAAAATTCAACATGATCTGGACAAACTGGAAAAATGGGCTGAAGTAAGTAGGATGAAATTCCATAAGGACAAATGCAAAGTATTCCACATAGGAAGGAACAATCAGTTGCACACATACAAAATGGGAAAAGACTGTTGAGGAATGGATGGTGGATCACAAGCTAAATATGAATCAACAGTGTAACACTGTTGCAAAAAAAGCAAACATCATTCTGGGATGTATTAGCAAGAGTGTTGTAAGCAAGACAAGAGAAATAATTCTTCCAGTTGATTGGGCCTCAACTGGAGTACTGTGTCCAGTTCTGGGCGCCACATTTCAGGAAAGATGTGGACAAATTGGAGAAAGTCCAGAGAAGAGCAACAAAAATTATTAAAAGTCTAGAAAAAATGACCTATGAGGGAAGATTGAAAAAAACTGGGGTTGTTTAGTCTCGAGAAGAGAAGACTGAGGCTTGGTCTACACTAAACCCCCCAAATCGAACTAAGGTACGCAACTTCAGCTACGTGAATAACGTAGCTGAAGTCGACGTACCTTAGTTCGAACTTACCGCGGTCCAGACGTGGCAGGCAGGCTCCCCCGTCGACTCCGCGTACTCCTCGCGGCGAGCAGGATTACCGGAGTCGACGGGGAGCACTTCTGAGTTCGATTTATCGCGTCCAGACAAGACGCGATAAATCGAACCCAGAAGTTCGATTGCCTGCCGCCGAACCAGCGCGTAAGTATAGACAAGCCCTGAGAGGGGACATAGCAGTTTTCAAATACATAAAAAGTTGTTACAAGGAAGAGGGAGAAAAATTGTTGTCCTTAACCTCCTGAGTATAGGACAAGAAGCAATGGGCATAAATTGCAGCAAGGGCTGTTTAGGTTGGCCATTAGGAAAAACTTCCCCCAACTGTCAGGGTAGTTAAACACTGGAATAAATTGCCCAGGGAGGTTGTGGAATCTTTATCATTGAAGATTTTTAAGAGCAAGTTAGACAAACACCTGTCAGGGATAGTCTAGATAATACTTAGTCCTACCATGAGTGCACTAGACTGGACTATGTGACCTCCTGAGGTCCCTTCCAGTCCTAAGATTCTATTCTATGATTTGGCAATTATTACTGAAAGTTGGTATAGTCTGTGCAGTCCCACCACACACCAGGCTGCTGTGGAAGGGACTACAGTAACTCCTCACTTAACATTGCAGTTATGTTCTGGAAAAATGCTACTTTAAGCAAAACAATGTTAAGCAAATCCAATTTCCCCGTAAGTATTAATGTAAAGAGAGGGGGTTAGGTTCCAGGGAAATTTTTTTTGCTAGGCAAAAGTCTACATTATATTAATATATATAATAAAATATATGTGTGTGTGTGTGTATATATATATACACACACACACACACACACACATTATATTATATTAGCTGAGTGCTAGTTCATCAATTAGCAGTAAGGCATTCCCTGGGAAATATCCCACCCTCTGACTCCACCACCTCAACCAACCTTCACAATCATCATTGCTGTGTACAGTATTAAATTGTTTAAAACTTATACTGTGTGTGTGTGTGTGTGTGTGTGTGTGTGTGTATACACACACACACACATATTATATTATATATTATTACACACATATATTATATATTAATATATAATTAATATAATGTAGTCTTGTGTGTGTGTATATATATATATATATATATATATGTATATATATACACACACACACAGTATAAGTTTTAAACAATTTAATACTGTACACAGCAATGATGATTGTGAAGGTTGGTTGAGGTGGTGGAGTCAGAGGGTGGGATATTTCCCAGGGAATGCCTTACTGCTAATTGATGAACTAGCACTCAGCTGAGCCCTCAAGGGTTAACACATTGTTGTTAATGTAGCCTCACACTGTACAAGGCTGCACGAATGGAGGGAGGGGAGACCGCATGGCAGAGAGAGACAGACACACAGCACCCCTCTACCCCCCCAAACCTCCCTGCACAGCAAGCAGGAGGTTCCCGGAAGCAGCTCCAAGGCAGAGGGCAGGAGCAGCACACGGCAGTGCGGGGAGGGACAGCTGAACTGCTGGTAACACTGCTATACAGCCAAAATACTTCTGAAATAAATGTAGTCAAACTTTATTAATTCTGGGTCACTGAGAACGAAAATGATGCTTAAAATTGTTGATTGGCTCTAGTTTTCAAGATATGCTATTGGGTCAGTATATTCGACCCTTGACTTGGGAATGGCGGAGGATAAGTGAGTTATAAAGGGAAGGACTCTCAATTTAAACCAGAAATGACTAAAATACATCTTTGACTGGATCTATGAATAAATCTATGACTGGGTTTGCACAGTACTTGCTTTTTAGGCAAAACAATGAATGGTGCAATCTGAAGCTGGTATTGCATCATACATGATATGAATTGCATCATGTTATTCCTAGAAGTCATGGATGATGCAATCATAACAAAGCTTACATCACTCTGCTGAACAAATTGACCTATATCAGCTCTAGAAATCATACAGTGTCGTGCTCTCTTATTTGTCAGTGTTTGATTTTGCAAAGGGACACATTTCTGTTTAGCCAAAGTGAGCAGAGATGCCTCGTACTTGTGTGAATAGTGCAGATAACTTCTGCTATGTCTGTGGTGAAGTGACTTTTGCATCACAAAAGCGCAGTAACCACTATGGTTAAGAAAGCCTATCGCCTTTATTTTGGCTGCAAAATTGGAGATCAGGATAAGAGGTGGGCCCCACACATATGCTGCAACACTTGTGCAACAAATCTTCACCAGTGGTTGAACAGGAAAAGGAAATCTATGCCTTTTTCAGGGCCAATGATTCGGAGAGAGCCAACAGATCATACCAGCAATTGTTACTTCTGCATGGTGCCTCCAGTTGGGAAAGGTGTGTCAAAGAAGAAAAAGTGGACTGTGCATTATCCAAACATTCCATCAGCTATACGCCCAGTACCCCACGGAGAAGGACTGCCGGTTCCTGATGCACCAGAATCATTCTCACTTGAGTCAGACGAGGAAGAGGATGAAACTTCTGTTCCTGAACCATCAATGTCAAAGGACCCACATTTTCTCCCATTCTCCTCCTCTGAACCACACCTCATAACACAAGGTGAACTGAATGACCTTGTCAGGGATTTGGAACTACCCAAGAGTAAGGCAGAGCTGTTGGGCTCCAGACTACAGCAGTGGAATCTCCTGGCAGGTGATGTTAGGGTTTCCATGTTCCGTGACCGTCAAAAGGATCTTGTCCCATTCTTCTTCATGGAAGGTGATCGTGTAGCCTGCAACAACATCGATGGTGTGATGGCAGCCCTCAACATCGTTCACGATCCAGGTGAGTGGAGACTGTTCATTGATTCATCGAAGACGAGTCTTAGAGCTGTTTTACTGCATAATGGCAATGTTTTGCCATCAATTCCAGTTGGTCATACAGTCCATATGAAGGAAACCTATGACAACATGAAACAACTTTTGAGGTGCATAAACTATGACCAACATCAGTGGCAGCTTTGTGGCGATTTGAAGGTTGTTGTTCTCTTGCTTGGTCTGCAGACTGGATACACAAAGTACTGCTGTTTTCTCTGCGAATGGGATAGTCGTGCAAGAGATTCCCACTACATCAAGAAAGATTGGCCACTCCGACAGTCATTGAAGCCTGGGAGGAAAAGTGTTCAGCATCCACTACTTGTTGAATCAAGGAAGATTTTCTTACTACCCTTACACATCAAGCTGGGTCTGATGAAGAACTTTGTCAAGGCCATTGACAAAACACAAGCAGCTTTCAAGTACCTCTGTGGAAAATTTCCAAGGTTAAGTGAAGCTAAGATAAAGGAAGGTGTCTTTGTTGGTCCTCAGATTCATGAACTTCTTCGAGCTGATGCATTTGACCATGCACTGCGTGGCAAGGAAAAGACAGCATGGAAAGCCTTCAAGTTAGTGGCAATAAATTTTCTCGGAAACAAGAAGGCAGACAACTACAGTTTGTTGGTGGAAAACCTCCTCAAGGCATACAAAAGCTTTGGTTGCAACATGTCACTAAAGATCCATTTTTTGCACTCTCATCTAGATTTTTTTTCCACCGAACTGTGGAGCAGTGAGCGACGAGCATGGCGAGCGATTTCACCAGGACATTGCAACAATGGAGAAACGCTATCAGGGCAAATGGAGCCCATCAATGCTTGCAGACTATTGCTGACAGTGACAAGAGATGCTCTATTTAATGAATACAAGAGACAAGCCAAGAAGCGCCGAGTAGACACTGAATAGGACTAAACTATGTACAGAATAGTTTTTTGCCTTTTGTTTCATAATAAATTTGATTTATATGACCCTTTTGCTGATTTTTAAAGTGTTACATAAACAGGACAGGTGAAATCTTATCATGTAAAGCAACCATAAACACATGAAAAGACCTAGGTTTACAATTTATGACTAAAACTCTACTCTCTACACAATATACATAGACATACAATGTAAAAACATAAATATCTTAGAAACAGGAGCTAATCAGTTGTTTTAATTGTCATATTTGAATTCAGCACATCAAAATACATAATAAATAGCACATTTTATCTCTGAAGCAGACGACTTCTCAAAAATTGTAGACCAGTGTAATTGCTAGCCTGCTGGGCTGCTGCTGCACAGCGGGGAGCTGATAGGGGGAGCTGATGGGGGGGCTGCCGGTCCACCCTGGTTCCAAGCCCCCACCAGCTAGCTCCAACGGGCTGCTCTTCCTGCAAGCAGTGGACAAAGCAGGCAGCTGCCAAACAATGTTATAAGGGAGCATTGCGCAACTTGAAATGAGCACATTCTCTAATCGATCAGCAACGTAGCAACAAAAGAACATTACGCAGGATGACTTTAAGTGAGAAGTTACTGTATGTTTTCTGGATGCATATGCTCTACTTTGGTCAGTGATTAAATGCCGTAAGGAGTACACATGAAAACAGGTAAACCCCATCCAGTGCCCAACACCACAAAACAATTGTGCTCAATATGTTGCTGCTTTTATAATAATTTGTTAATACTGTATGTGGGCCGGTTATGGGATGTGGTGTTTTTATGTATGTTTATTTTGGTTTAAGGCCTTTTCAATAGGGGACAACGAGATGGGACAGATAGGTAAGAGGAGATCCCTCTGCTACATCAGAGTCATGGGTGCAGGGTTAGCAACATTTCTGTCCTTTTCTGGTCTCTCTGAGAACACCAGCTCAGGTGATAGGCTGATTGCTGATACCCATCTTGGGGTGGAATCTTTCAATTTTTCCATTCTTAAACAGGGGCCAGGTCTTACTTGTTTAGTGTGTTTTAACACTCTTTAGCATAAATGGTGGAACCATTTGCAACCTTAAAACTCTTCGTTGGAGACATCATTATTTATTTAGCATGTGCATAGTTGTCTAGCCAAGCGATGGCATCTTCAGTGACATGATGCAGTTCTTCTAGGCCACCGCTGAACCTAGTCGGCAGGCATTCCTCGACAATGTGCATTATCGTCTGTGTTGTGCCGCAGCTGCACAAAGGGCTGTCATGAAGGCCCCAGCAAATACTGGTTGGCTGCACAAAGACCTTGCCCAGTCCGGAACCTGTTCAAAAGGGACCACTGGTGATGGGGCAGGTCAAAACCAGGCAGGCAGTTTGTGAGGTAGGCGATGAGGGACTGGTTGTGGATTATAGCAGCTATCCATTCCTCTTGCCAGAGTGTTTCTGCCCTAACATTCTGGCGTGGTGGATGAGACCATAATGGGTGACGCGATGGCAAACTGGTGGTTTAAAAATGTCATTATGCAGTGGCAGGCTTGAGTTGGCGTGTACTTTCTCCAGTAATTTGCCAGTGGCAACCTCTCGTCTGATATGAGGAGGAGCAATATTGCTCAGAACTGGGAGCCATGGGAATGGAGTCGTACGCAGGGTGCCAGAGATGATACGCATGGCAGCATGTATCTGTGTATCCACCAGTTTGGTGTGTGACGATCAGTTTCATACTGGTTTGCAGTACTCTGCTACCAAATACGAGGTGGCAAGAGCTGATGTCTGCAGAGTTGGAGCACGAGCACCCCATGACGAACCTGCCAGTTTGCTAAGAACATTGTTGCACGTCTTAACTTTAGCTGCTGTCTTCTTCAGGTGGGCTTGGTAACTCAGTGTGCGGTCTAAGGTCACACCTAGATAGATTGGTTCTACTTCATGCTTCACCTTATAACCATTCAGAGAAACATTCAGTTCTCTGGTTGCGCTGGCGTGATGAAGATGGAACAAAGTGGAGACTGTTCTTATGAAGCGTGGCTGGAGGTGCCAAGTCTTACAGTAGCCCGCTAACTTTGTCATCTTCCGGTTTCAAGTGGCATCAAGCTTGTGGAACGTCCAGGCCTGGGTACTGCAATAGATGTTGTCTGTGTAAATGAACTTTCGTGACTCCGTTGTTGGCAGGTCATTGATGTAAAGGTTGAACAGCGTTGGCGAAAGCACAGAGCCATGGGGTAACCCATTGCTCTGTCGTCTCTAAGCACTCGTCTTCTCCCCCATATGGACTCTGAACTGCCTATCGTGGAGGAACAGTTCAGCGATGCCTGCAACCCAAGGTAGCAGGACCTGTGACACCTTCACGAGCAGGCCAATGTGCCATATTGTATCGTACACCGTTGTTTGTTTGATGAAAACAGCGCCTGTTTTCAAGTTTCTCTGGAAGCCATTTTCAACAAATGTGGTCAGCGATTGGTCGCATGTGCTACAGCCTCGGCGAAAGCTGGTTTGGTCAAGGCTCAAAATTATCTCCACATTGGGTAATATGCACTGTTGGACCAAGCTCCAGTGCCTTGATGCACACCGCCAATAATGATATGGCACGATAGCTTGATGCTTGACTTGGGTCCTTTCCAGGCTTTAGGAGGCCAATGACTTTTGCGGTGCGCCATATCTTCAGTAGCCTCCCTTCACTGATGACCCTGGTGAAAAATTTCACAAGCCAAAGCCGAGCATGGGGGCCAAGGTTTTTCAGGAATTCTGGAGATACGTTGTCATATCATAGACCACAGCTGTTCCACACTTGAGGCTACCCAGTGTCTGTTCCAGCTCTGTTACAATGAATGGTTCTGGGCAGCTTCTGATCTGCTGTACACGTTTAAACATACACCATTCATTCCTCACTTGTCTTCATACCTGTTTCTCCAATGGTCCTCTGGTCACGTTAAGACATCACTATGAGTCCAGTATCAAATAACTGCAGGAACTGTGCAAATGTTTGCTATGTTCTCAAGAGAGCATCAATAAAATATGTACAGTGCCATCCCTACCATTAATTCCTTTTAATTAATTATCATTTATCACATCACCTTCTTATCCCGTTCTGTCAGAAACAAGAAAGGTAGTAGGGGAAGGATATCCATTCCTAATAGCAGAACGTGGTAGTTGCAGCCCTGGCTTGCCAGCTAGTTATTTATTTACTAGATATTATATAATGTACCTGTTGCGTACCCTTTAGGCACACTTGAAATACATTACAGTGAAATACCAGCATCCTTTTGTTGCCTCTGCTGCTGCTTTGTAAATCCATGAATGAGGGTTTGAGTACTTTCAGACAAGCACGTTGTGTGTTTGTTTTGTGCAGACTAGAATACAAGTGGCCTGTGAGTACGAGTACCTTTAGCTTCTGATTGTGTTTAACAGGTCTTTCTCCCGTCGTCCCCCCCATATATAAGCTGGAATGTTTGCAAAATGTTCCATTCACCCCCACGCAAGCACACGCTAATTTAGATCAAGGTAACACCAGAGGCCTGTTTTTAACAACCAGAAGCTTTGTTTCAGGGAGTTATCCGACTCCCACTGAAGTCAATGGGAGTCATTCCATTGACTTTAATGGCAGGTGGATAGGGTCCATGTATGCCAAGATGATGAAAATAGCTGAGTGAGTAAAAATTCCATCCCCCCCCCCCTTATTCTGTTTGTTCTGCATTGGTTCTGAACCCAAAAAAAACCTACTTTCTATTTCTGGTTTGCATATGGCCAAAATGTAATGAAAGGATCCTGCAAGGTTTTGGTATGGTCATATCCTGTCTATCTTAGGTACTTCTCAACCACTGTGGTATTGAGGCACTCTCCAAATCTAATTGGTTCAGCCTTCTTCTTCAGCCTTGAACCTAAATTATAGTCTAAATCTAATCCAGATTTGAATGCGCTTCCTTGGCCCATCTTTAGTTTAAACATGTGGGTAGCCACCTACTACATTTACACCTATATATATAGAATGTCTTAGATCTCCAGACAGTGCAGTCAGATCACAACATTTTCCAACCCATGTTACAAGCACCCACACACCCTACCATATCCAACTAGCATATATTCTTCCACCTTAAACTTTTCCTGGTTCCCTAAGATGCTTTATTTTGTATTTGTGACATTTAAAACCCTGTCTTCTAGAATGGACAGAAATTAGGCCACTATTAAATGGTATAGTAAATAAGGAGAGATGTTTCCTGCCTTTTAAATGTTGACCTGGTAAAATAATTTAGATGGAGAAACAAATTAAATGGTACATTAATACCTGTAAAATGGAACCTTGCCTTCAGACTGTTAGAATAAATAGTGATGTAAACCAAAAATGAAACAATAGTTGGAAAATAACAATTTCTTGATGCCTATATGCAGGGAAACCCATTCAAATTCCACGGTTGGGTGAGTCTTTTGTAATTTTCAAACGTTAAAAAATAACACACACCCAAATGAAGAGGTTAGTGGGCATATGTATTCCTTTGTTCAGTGTAGGCTTTTTTGTGAGTACCGGGAATGTGGTTGTGCTTTTTTTCCCTTTTAATTTTTACAGCATAATCAGTTTTAGTAAAGAAGTGGGGTTCTCATCAGACTAAACATGCCTTTTTCATTAACAGCCTCACTGTGCAGGTCTCATCTGCTGCAGTAGTTAGTATTCAGGGCTGAGTTGTTTCATGTTCTCGGTGCTATTCAGTGGAAGCATTAAAATTGATGTGGAAATTTCATTCAATGAAACTTCTCAGTCAGGAGACTAGCTGATGCCAGCATTGTGTTTATTGCTTCACCATATAAATGTCCAAATTAGATAACAATAGGACTTACTTTTTAGAATCCCAAATGAGCATATTGTGTTTAGCAATTTTTCATATGTTCTTGAATCAGCAGACTGCCTATTAATTGCCTGAACTACTCCCAAATTGTTGGCCATTACAAATCAAATCTCTATAATTCTTTAGTTTCTCTGTCTTTCTCCACAAACCAGATCCACACCTATGAAAGAGTTCCAGAAATATAATAATTTTGTGGCACCTTTCAAGTTTCCAACATTCAGCCCAAATATTAGCCATTAGGTGCCTTGAAAATATGCTCCAAAATCTTTTCCCCAATGGGTCTGTAAACAAATCTAGTACCTTGTTAGACACTAATTGCATCTGCCACATAATTGCACCAATGAAATTCTCTAAAAACATTACCCATATGTCAAGGTCTTTTCTTAGCTGCCTGATTATCATAATAAATAATGGATCTTTTTGTATATCCCTGTAGATCAAGGCTATTATGTGTCCTACAAATATGCTAGCTATTGGAATCAACTTGCAGGTGAAGCTCAAATGACTCACTGTTTTCTGTAACAATTTCATTGTTGCCTTCTCAGTTAGGGTTAACTGAGCCACTGAGAACCTATCCAAGCTACAGTTTTAAACCAAAGTAAGGAAAGTAACCCTGCCTAAGTAGTAGTTAACACAGTTGACGCCCTCACTACAACTTTTCCGAGCTACTTTACAATCATTCTAAAAGAACCTGTTGCAGTGGTGTTAGAGTGCCTTAAGAGCATGATTATGTTTCACATAAGATTAGTACAGCTGGGGACTTTTTTGTTCTGAAAATATCCCGCTGCTACTACTGGTCCAACAAAGTTGCACCATAGAAACAATAGTGAGAGCACCAGTATAGACTGGCAATGGTGGGAGCCCTAATGTAGATCAGCTACCAATATGTTAACCCTTGTGTCACCTAATCCTGCTAAAGGGAGGTCTAGGCAAAACAATAATTAAAAAGATATCAGCAGGTAGCACTGACTCGTCTACACTGATAGTCCCTACAAGTTGTGGAGCTGACCCCACAAGTAGTAAGAGTAGGAAACTTTGAGAAAAGCCTAGTGTAAACAAACCGTACATGGTTTAGTTTAAATCAATTTAGGTTCAGTGTGAATGATGCTTTATACCTTTAGTTGCAAAACCAAGGTATTCAACCCACAGGGAGTCCCTCAGTACACAGCATGATGCCAGTTGAGTTGAGAGGGACTTACTTACACAGCTTAGGTCACTTATTTAGATGTCTGCATTTAGATTTAAGTGCTTTTCTTTAAGGTGCCCATGTTTAAACATATGTTTTAAGTGCTTTCAGAGATTTGGTAAGTTTGCACATTCAGATAAACACACCTGCATTTGCTTGAATGGGTGATATTCCAACTATGTACACCTGTGTTTACTTGCAATGAATGTGCAATCAGTTCAAATATAGGCAAACACACACATTCAGATATATCTCTGTGAATAATGATACTTGAAATACAAGCACCAATATCTGGAGTAACATTCAAATTAAATAAGCACACTTGTGTAGTACAAGTCTGCAACAATTTAGGAATGTCATGGTTGTCACTGTGATGCACATTATGGCCTCGCCACTTCAGAATGCCATTTGGATTCTCCTGCTCTGAAAGTACAGCTACCCTGCTATTGAGAAAAGAAGGAAACTTCATTAGCCTTGCACCACATAGAGCTGACAGCTCTGCCTATAGTTAAAGGTGCTTAAACTTTCCATTATTAAACCCTGGTTTCAGGTGCTTTTTTCTCCAGTGGGGTGTCTGACTCAGGAATTTGTTTTTTTCATAGAGTTTCAGTTAAAATTGTTCAGCCATTTCTGAGAACAAAATTATGGGAAAGTAGGTTGTTTGCCAGTGTTAAATTCTTGCAGCTGTTTCACTGAGAATCTCTAGCACTTCCATGCATTGGAACTCCAACTTGGAAGTTGGCAAGGGGGGCACACTGGTGTCAGGAATGTGTCTTTTGCTGTGAAAATCCACCCATATTTGGCTGAATTGTAAACCTTTGAAAATTACTATTTACACATATTTAGTGGAGGTGCAGTACAGGCTGGCAGCAAAATTTGCCAAACATTCCATGTGTCATGAGCATAATCCAGTTCAGGCCATGAGCAAACCTAACTTTGGCCTTTCCTAACTTCTTAGTGCTTCTTGACTTTGCAATCTTAATGCCCACTTAATGGTTTTTTAATGGACTAGGACTAGAGACTGGGAGAAGTATTCACGAACACTGGTTCAGAAGTTAACAGATTTGTTTTATTTGCAATGACATGCATGGATAGAGCAGATGTTTTCATAGACTGACAGTCATTTTTTTTTCCTGAATAATTCTCGTAAATTTAGAATCAAGTGA
This sequence comes from Trachemys scripta elegans, assembly GCF_013100865.1. Classification (NCBI taxonomy): domain Eukaryota; kingdom Metazoa; phylum Chordata; order Testudines; family Emydidae; genus Trachemys; species Trachemys scripta. Next base: position 113,188,202 of record NC_048303.1, on the reverse strand, counting down.
TGTGTATTAGTAGTTCATATCATTCCTCACAATATGTATTACCTGGCATTTAACACTAAATTTCTTCTGCCATCATGATGTCCATCCACCTAGTTTTGTTAGGTGTCTCTGGAGTTCCTCAAAGACTTCTCTGCCCTAGTCCAAATTAATTAATATTGTGTGATCTGTCAAATTTGCCACCTGAGTTCACCTCCTTTCCAGATCATTAATACATATACTAAACAAAACTGGTCTTAGTAAGGATCCATGGGGCACCCTGCTGTGACACTTTTGCCATGTTGAAACATCATGTATCCCTGATCTGGTTTTCTGGGCGAAATCCTGTCCCCATAGACATCAATGTCAAAACTCCCATCATTTCCATGGGGCCTGGATTTCACCATTCGTCTCATAGTTTCTAATCCATGCTAGCAGTTTAACTTTCACCCCAGGACTGTTTTGTTTCCCTTAATGACCTGTTTTAAAGGACTTTGTCAAAGGCCTTTTGAAAGTCCAAATACATTTTATCATCTGTTTCTCCTTTAAGCACTATTTTTGTGGACACACACAAATAATTCTTTTTTGTTTTGTTTTGTTCCCTTCATGGTGCATATGAAGAGTGCTGCTTGCTGACAAAGCAAGAATTCTGGCTTACTGTCTTTCAGATGGATTGAAGAGAAAATTATAGCCAGGGAAATGTGATTTTAATAAGCTGTGCCCATCAAGAGCTCCCCCGAGCTTGCTTGTATCATTCCATTCCTCCGGCATCTCCATTTGTTTTATATTTCCCTCACTGTACTATCAGTGCTGTGAAGCACATTACACAGATGTTTCCTCCAACCTACCACTGGGCTGTTTTTCAAGAGGGTTCCCCGTGTGTATTCTCTAATGACACCCTCTCCTTCACAAACTGCACGTTCCAGTGTTGATGACTTTCTGGGGGTTGGAGGAGGGTGAGACAGAGACCACCACAGCAATTTTTTTTTAGGTTACACAAGAATGGGGTATTTAATGGGCATGAGCCACATTTCTCAACACTATTAACAACAGTACAGGACAGCACTGCAAGATCGGGGTCCCATTGTGTTAGGTACTGCACAAGCACACATTGAGAGACTGCCTATGCCCTGAAGAGTGTACAACATAAAGAGATAGGACATAGAAAGGATGGAAGGGGGAAATAGAAGTGAAGTGTCTTATCCAAGGTCATACACTAGAGCACCAGCAAAAGTGGGATTCACACCCATTGTTTCTGATACCCAGTCCAGTGTGCTATCCATTATACCACACTTCCTTGCTGTTTTGCCAATTCACTTTGCCAGGTTAGCTTCACAGGTGCCCAAATTTACTGGCGTGTTTCACTGGCAGAATCCAGAGACCTTGCCACAAACTTAATGTCGACCTTGCTGTGGGTTGCACCAGGCCTTGAGTATCGTCTCCGTTGTCTTCTATTCTTTTTAAACAAATTGTCTTTTTTCTAATCACGTGTTACCTATTGCATCTGAGCATTTTCCTCTTGGCTGTTTCAATTATGAGATGTATTTGTTGTGCATTTTGGAATATAGGGTTTCCATTTGCCACTTGAGCTTTGTACAAGAACAAAGCCTTCTACTCTATATTTAACAGAGCAAGTACTTCAGCAGAGATGTTGTTTTGCAGCTGTGAGTTATGTCTGCTTGATTTTATCACTCATTCTTAGTGGGGTCTGATATTTCTCTGTCATGATTTGGCAGCTGTTGGGTAGACCTTGGTTTATATGTTCCTGCTAATCAGTATTGTAGTTCTGTGATATTTTTTGACGAGTGTTTCATTATTCTGTGATACTATCATATATTTTTTTTTCTGTCTTCAGTAGCGTTTTAATGATACGTGCTTGTATTTTCAGCCAAACTGTCTGTTTGTAGATTTCTTGGTAAATGGCAATTTGTTTGGCCTAAATTTTTAAAAGTGACTCATGATTTTTGGGTTCCCAACTTGAGACACCTTAAAAAGTGTCTCCTCTGAAAATCAGGCCCTCTCAAGGTGTCTCAAACAGCACATTTAAAAACAGGCACCTAAAATCCGTAGTCACTTTGAAAATGTAGACCATTGTGTTTGAAATCTATATGTCACACAAGTTCTCAGAATGAATGAAATTATAAAATAGTCCTCTTGTGTGATCTGTATCTCCTTTTGCTTTTTCTCCATGATTATGCCATGTATTGTGTCCAACAGAATACAATGTTTGCTGTCTTGGAGTTGTTCTATTTCATGGTAACTGTAATTACTGTAGTCTGCTGTGAATAAGCACTTTTTCCATTCCATGTAAACCACTCTGTTCTTCAAACTTGCTATGGAAAACCTAGTATTTAATCTTCATCTGCCTCATACTTAATCTTTGCTCATTTCCCCCTCTTACTGGCAGATACTTATCTAGCATATGTGAGCCTTCATCGATTTTAAAATCAGTATCTGAGTCATTTTCATTCATACCAATCACACATTCCATCATTCCCAGAATTACACAATTCTTTAGCCCTTGTGTTGAGTCTGAATTTATTTCTGCTGAATGAAACTCGCTTACCACTGTGTTGCTTTGGGACCTGCACAGTAATACACACGTGCCTTTCATTACAAACGGAATCTCTATAATATGTGGGAAGTTTGCTATATGACTTCCTGCCCAGTCAGTGGTGTTGTCTTCAGGGTAATTTTCCATTTCAAACACGTTTTTATGAACACATATATTTATATTTACATAGGAGGAAGCAACACTGCAGAGAGCTCTTTGTTTTCACTTTCTGTCACTCCTGGTTCCATCTGCAAAGTCCAAGTAATCAGGAGAGAATCCTTGCCCCCAATCCAACAGAAGGGCACACATCCCCATTGTGATGCTTTGTAGTTACTACTAAAACCTGTGGACTTTAGGACCTACCAGCCACTGCCACCCCATTTCTAAAATCCTCTGCACACTGCTGCATGGGGCATCGCTGTGGAGAATTGCTCTGCAGCTTGCAGGATATGTGGACTCTCCACCTTTGAGGAAAGCACCTTGTGATGGGGTGTCTACCTCATATAATGCCTGAAGAAGTTAAGGTGGCTAGGTGGGGAGAAGGGAGGTGTGTTTGGAGCTGCAGAGGCAAGTTGACTACAGTTACTCCTTAGGAGGAGGGAGCTGTGTGGCTGGCAAACCCAGGGAAGGGGAGAGCCAGAAAGGTAGGAGAAGGCTTGGGGAAAAGCAGTAAGGCACAGGATAGTGCAGACCTTGGCTGCTGATCAGAGGGCCCCTGAGTTAGAACTCGGAGTAGAGAGTGGGTCCCGGTTCCCCTACCAGCTGCCAGAGAAGTAGCCCAGAGTAGGCAGTGGAGAGCAGACTGCTTGGGACAGTTTGCCCTGGAAGTCTTTGATACCCTCAAGGGGAGGACCCTATTGACTTGGCTTCCTTGGTACTACTGCAGTACAAATAAATACAAATAATAATAATAAAGACAAACTAGTCATTTAAGTGAAGTAGGGTCCTAATCTCATTTGGACCCTCTAGGTGCTATTGTTATACAAATAGTAATCAAGGCCTAATTCAAAACTTAAACTGTATCTTGAGAGCTTAAGTGGGATGTCACATAAATGGTGCAGAGATGATGTCTTCGGTACAAGGTAAAATTGTCATATATTGAAGGATTTGCCCAAATGATAGGCTCCTTGTCCTTTTGAAAATATCCCACATTTCTTAGTGATGCCTCTTAGGAGAGGAATAGGAGACTGTTTACTTCTGCTGCATGGCATGAGCTGGGAGCCACATTACTTTATTGTTCCCTTGAGAGATCAGTAGTGGTGTTCAAATTATTAAGATCTTAATCAAAAGAATATGAAAGTAACTCCGTTTGCACAGTGCATTGAAATGATGTAACCTTTTTGTTTACTTGGTGATACAAATTTAAGGTAACTCTAAAGTACTGTCGTACATACGTAGGATGAAATTCACTTTTGTCCACAGAGCAGCCCAGTAGGCACCACGTTAGCCTCTCCTAAGCCCTCTTATGAGGCCTTGAGAGAGACAGGCCCTGCGATGGCTCTCTGCGCAGGAATAAATGTCACCCAAGTATGTGTTTGCTGCTTCCTATGCTGTGCAGCAGAGGAGAATATAAGCAGGGTGATATAGTGGAAAAGGACTGGGGAAGAGCCAGCTCTGGGGTACACATACCTCCCCAACCCAATTGGCTGTCCGAAGGGGTCACTTTGGACAAAGGGACACAGCCCTCCATGAGAACCCAAGACAAGAAAATAAAGCTGCCTATGTAAACCATAGTGCAGGGGTGGCCAACCTGAGCTTGAGAAGGAGCCAGAATTTACCAGTGTACATTGCCAAAGAGCCACAGTAATAGGTCAGCAGCCCCCCATCACACACCCCGCCCTGCTCCAAGTGCCTTCCGCCCACCAGCAGCCCTGCTGATCAGGGCCTCCCCCTCCCTCCCCATCAGCTGTTTTGTGGCGTGCAGGAGGATCTGGGGGAGGAGCGAGGGCACGGCAGGCTCAGGGGAATGCAGGGCCTGTGGCAGAACCAGGGGTTGAGCAGTGAGCACCCCCCAGCACATTGGAAAGTTGGCACCTGTAGCTCCAGCCCCAGAGTCGGTGCCTATACAAAGAGCTGCATATTAACTTTTGAAGCGCCTCATGTGGCTCCGGAGCCACAGGTTGGCCACCTCTGCCATAGTGTTTGGGCAGGGATGCGGATGGGAAGTGTGTTCGGGCCATATTATCGTCCCAAGGCCATGATATGGCCAGAGACCTCTCCAGTCCTTGGAACAACCAGGGCATGACGAGGAGGTTGCAAAGGCAGTTCAAAGCCTCTCTCCAGGCTGTGAGTTCTGTTCTGTACTTCTCAAAAGCACAGCTCGGACTCTCACCCCTTACCTTTGTGTGGGCAGTGCTGGAGAGAGCTGGCAAAGCCACACTCGGAAAGGAGGCAATAGCATCGACTGGTGTTGGTAGTACAGTTTATAACTTCCTGATTTTATCATTTGAAAGGCTTCACATGTGACTATCCGTGTGTCCTCTAAAAAACCAAAGAAACCTAGGAGCTGTTTTATCCAGAACACATCTAGTTAAATGGTTTGGCATCTCTAATGAGTGGTCTTCATAAATCACTAGATTTGCACACTGAGGTCGTGCCTATATTGGAAAGGGTTTGCCAGTGTGTATCCTGATATAGCCATACCAACAAACCCTCCTCATGGAGGTGCAGTTTAAACTGGGAAGAGTGTTCTTTGCCAGTATAGCCTAGACAGGTTTCCTAAGGGAAATAAGCTGTACTGGCAAAATGACCTCTGTTAGGGGTGTGATCCCTCCCCTCTCCCCCACCCCAAACTCCTAATTGACATAGCTCTGCTGGCAAAACTTTTAAGAGTAGACCAGGCCTGAGAGCAGACTGTAGCAACCTGCAGGGAACAGACCATGAAACAGAGAGCAAAGCCCAACATACCTCTCATGTGCAGAAAATAAATCTTTCTAATCAGGTCACTATTAATTACCGGGGGGATGGCTAAATACAAAGCACTATTTGAGGAAAAAATACTTCACAGAAACAGGAAAACCAGTTTTTTTTAATTGCTAATATTATAGATAAGGAAACACAGTACAAAGAATAAAAATATCTGAAATTAAAGGCAATACTTAATCCTAAATTACTTTATTTTCCAGTATACCAAATCTTCTTTAATATGGACAAAGTCTGATTCAGTGGTAGTGAAACGATTGATTTATAATACCCTGACTGGAGGGCTAAGGACACTTGCATTTTTTTTCTGTATCTCTTTATGGCAGGCTTCTGATAATTGTAAGTTCTTCATTTGCATGAAGCTCCCTTACAAATCTAAGTCCATAAAAATGAACCATTCTGAAGCTTTGCTTCTAAGAAATATGAATCCATGCAAATAGAAAAATTCGGTGACTTTCCTTTCTTAATACACATTTTTTTTTTTTTTTTTTTTTTTAAAGAGCACACAGAAAAATGTTCTGAACTCCAATAAATGCATTTGGGAGTGCATTTTTTTCCATCTAGACCAATGTTTTCAAACTTGGGTGCCTAAAGTTAAGCACCTAAATAAGCAGTCTGATTTTCAGAGGTGTAGAACACTCATAGTTCGCATGGATGTGAGTTGTAGTTTCTGCAGAGGTCCATTGATACCAGCTCCTAGCTTGAAGGGAAGCCTATGCTATATATAAAGGAAAGAAAGAACTGCCCATAATGTCCAGGCTGGCATGAGTGAGTGACTTGATATACTAGATTTAATTAGAATCTTTCTTGCTCTCTTGCCTCCTTTTCCCAGTGTCTCTGTATTGATTGTTCACTTTGTCTGATCTCTGTTCCGTTTTTAATTGCAACTTCTCTCTGGCCCCTCTCACCCTCTGGAACAGTCTTACAGACTTCAATTAAAATTATATCTTTTCCATAGTTTTTTTAACCTTTCTGTAAAATGGAATAGAGATTTATATCCCTGCTATCGAATTATATACTTGGTTTGAACAACCTAGAGAAACTAATTGCATTGCTATTCGATTCTATAGGTTTTCTATGGTAATTTCTTACAGAGCCCAGTTGGTTTTACCCCTATTCAATTCTATGAGATTTTCTATTAGATACATGCTCCCTTTATCATGCTCATGTGTAAGTAGAAGTTTAAACTCAATGTTCAGCGATGAGTCAAGCTTGGAGACCCCCAAAATGTTTCAGTGGCTTTGGAATTAGGTAAAACAACTTTCCCCATTGTTGCTAAAACAGGGTATTGTAGGGCCTGATTTATTCTCCTGGTCTCTGCCCACTCAACCCACATCAGTCTCTAACTCTTTTCAACATCATCAATGAGCCACACAATACATTGGGCCTGGACACTGTATTAGGGAAGAAGAATGATTTCTGAAAAAATCAGATTGGCACCAGGGGGTGCCCTATATATTTAGCAGATACTGGGGTGGCGGGGAGAGGGAAAGAGAATTTCCCTGCCCCTCCACCTGCTCCATTTTTCACAGTCTCTCTGGAATTCATTTCGCTACTTTACTGTTTGATCTTTTCTGCCAGTTTCATGGTGGTTTCTGCTCCATGTGGAGTGAACAAAACCTGCAAGGTGAGCACAGAAAATAGCCATACTGGATCAGACCAATGGTGCAGGTTGTCTGGTATCCTGGCTCCAACAATGGCTTGCATATGATAAAGGAGATGTACAAGGCTCATAATGAATAATTACATATTCTTATGACTACAGAGGAAGGCCCTTCCTAAACTCACGCAGTAGTTAGCACAGCAGTAACTGGCTTATGTTCTTTAAGCATAAGTATTATATCCATTGTATACTTTAGTTAGAGAACTGATGGTCTTTAAATGGCTGTTCTCTCTGAGTGATGAAGCAAACAACTTGCTGAAGCTCTACTAACTTTTCAGTGGAAGTTAGATTCCATGCTTTGTCATTGGATTCACTCTCGTTAGATGCAAATCCAAGAACACTGGTTTTGAAGGCATACCTTTTTGCAACAGCATGCAAGCTGTGTGTACAAGATCCAATAAGGCATTGTGAATTTTACATACTGTTTTGAAAATTGACCCTGAAATGTCATGTGAATCCTTCCCTTTAAAGAGCAGAAAGCATTGCCCTTCTCTAAAAGAAAAAAAAAATAAAATAAAGGCTGGGCACCCACTTGTCCGTCTGATGTGCATTTTCCCCCCTCTGGTTAGGTTTCTTATTTCATATGCTGAATCATTAACATTGTTTATGTCTTTTAAGGATGTAGCTGCATGTGGCTTCACTAGAAGATTAAAAACAAACCCTTCATAGAACTTCATGCAAACCTGCTTGAGGGGAAAAATACACTCATTAGAAGCATTCAACAACCCAAGCTGAACTAAAATGTTTTATGATGCCATCTCTAAGTGGTTTACAATGTAGCTGGATATCTGGCTGCTTTCCAGAAGCAGATTGGCTGTTATGTCCTACAAACTACAAAGCCACCATAACAAAAATAATTCCTTATTATACACTTTGCACTGAGGTCTTGGTGAACTGAAACAATTACATTGTTTGACCTCATTCTCCAGATTCAGGCTGGCCGGGCCTAACAGCATCTCATAAAAAATGTGATGTTTTATGAATATACTTCCCGTTTTGTCTGTTGGGCTTTTGGTCCAACTTTCACTGCAACAAAATGAATGGAAATATCAGGTGGATTTTTATTCTTTTTTGGTGCTACAGCTATAGAATGAAGTCTCTCGGATGTATTCAGTGTTTTGTTTATTATATTTTTGTTTTGATTTCCCAAGATATATTTGCTCCCAGTGCATGAAATTTGTCAGAAGACCTATGCATGATCTAAATCCCATTTAAGGCATCAAAACCATCACTTCATTAACATGGAAGGTTTAATCCTGGAGCACAGTTTTCAGAAGAAGGCCTTCTGCAAATTTTGTGTCTGCCTATTGTGCCAGACCGGGGTGCAATCCAGACCAGTGAGGCACTGTGTCACCCCTTCACTGCAAGCTTGGGTGCCTCACAATGCCTCGCTGAAGGAGTTACCACCTAGGGTGTTCACAAACAGCCTTCCAGCATGCAAGCCACACGCTGAGTGTCTGTGTGTAACTGCAGCCTGCCAGCCACACTCGGGTTACACTTGGGCTCTCACCAGCCCTGGTTATACGGCAGGGTGACCCCAATACAGTCCCAGATTTTTCTCCCGGAAATGTTTGTCTTGTACTGCCCAGCCCTCTCCTGGATAGTTCAAATGTATTAAATCCACTACTCCTTTAAGGGAATAGTAGATACTTGCTTGTTCCCTTAAATAGAGATACCCAGAGATTTTATCTTAAACACACTGGATTAAATAAAACAAGTTTATTAACTACAAAGAGATTTTAAGTGAGTACAAGCAATGAGGCATAAGAATCGGAAATGGCTACAAGAAAAATAAAGATGAAAAGTTTTCTAGTGCCTAATTTAACAAAACCATATCAGATTTAAAGAAAAGTGTCTTACCAACAGCTTTACTGATTGAACTCTTCAGCTCAGGATCCCTCCCCTAAAGTCCAATGCTGCTTCTTTTGTCTTCTCAAGTGCAAATGGTGAGATGGACAAGGAGAGAGAGGCAGGGGCTCTTCCAGTGTTTGTCCCTCCTTTTTATAGTGTCAGTCCCACTCTTGAAAAGCACTTCCACCTGACAACCAGGAGACAGACTCTGTGTGTAAGGATGTTCCCTGCTGTTTTTTCTCACCTGTGTAAATGTCCTTTGTTTTTTCCCCTTCCCGCTTTCTGCTTGATGATTCTGTTTACTAATTAAATGCAAATTAAGAGAAGCATACACTCCTATGCTCATGACAGGTCTGTTTGACCAGTTTGGTGCTATGAGTCTGAACATGTATTTTTAACATTATACAGGGGACATGTATAACTTTAGCCATAAAGCTGCTATGCTATGCTATATTTCACCATATTATTGATCAGTGGGTTATGAGTTTTATGAGCCTTGTACAAAGATTATTACAATAGTGTGCAGGGTGTGAATACAGGAGTGCTTTCTGTCACACCTACCCAAATTCCCCCTAGAATTTCCCTATGTAAGCTCATTAATGTTGCTGCTCCTATTACTATATATTATATGTACTGTGGTAGAAGCTAGCAGCCCTGGTTGGGAGCAAGGATGCCATTGTGCTAAGCATTGTATACACATGTAACAAAAAGATGCTCCTTTAGTGCACCACTGGAATCGGTGGGAATTCTGCCACTGACTTCAGTGCACATAGGAATGAACCCTGAGTCCTCCCTTTTCTAAGTGACTGTGATCCCTCTCCCATCTTTCTGCTGACAGTGCTAGTTATGCAGCCATGTCAGGCCTTTCTCTATGTCCAGAAAGCCAACGTATTAGATGGAAGCTTGGTATCTGTTACTAAATCGTAGCTTCAAATACTCAGTGTCCTTAGTGCTTTGACGAGACTGTCTGCTTTTCATGTATCTATATTACTTACATCCCCTTAGCTCTTACTGAACGCATTTAATATGAGACGAGATGATCCTGTTTCAAAGTGACCTTGTTTGCCACCCTAAAAAACCAAAACAAAACACTTCATTGTTTCTGAACTTGTAAACGCAGTATAATGGCTTCTCTCTGCATTTACTTATGGAACCAAATCAATTTTTCCCGTGGCTGTTCACAACTATTAACTCTCCTTCTATAAGACACGGCACAAGACCTGGGTCTGCTAGAAGAGAGAAATTATTTTAATACATATAAATACCTCCTACCCAGAGAGAGGTATATAAAGAGTGTTGCTGTGGTTAAGATTTCATTTTGATTGAAAGGGGAGGATGATTTTAGCAAAGCTATTTTAGCAGCAGGAGTAGATAAAATTTAAAATGGTAATGGAAAACATAGCCCTCCAGAATCAATCTAATTGCAAAGCATTCTTTATATACATCTGTTATATGTATATCTAAACAGAGCAGAGGCTAAAATTTGAAAAAAAAAAATTAGAAACCAAAGAGGTCAGGGAGATTTTAAAGTCTTGAAAGGTCCTTTCCCAATGGCAATCACAGTGTTATGTTTTCTGCCTATGATTCCATCAGAACTAGGAAACTAACCTCATGACAGGAATTAGGTGATTCAGCTATTGACATCAATGGGAGTTAGCATTTTTACAGGAACTCTAATACAGATACAAGCATCCTCCCTAGCTCTGCTACTGACCTGCTTTGTGAGCATGAGCAACCCGGTGCCCCTTTCTATGCTTCAGTTTCCCTCGGATAAAACTGGGACAATAATACCTACCTCTAAAAAGTGATTTGAGAGCTCAGAATAAAACATATTAGAAAAGATGTTATTTATTTTGCTGAGCCATCTTAGCACATCCTTGTTCACTTGTTCATTCTCCTGTGACAGTTAGAGGCCGCCTTTATTAATGGACCACCCCAAGCATTTCCAGTGTCAAGTTGTTTGCTTGAAGCTATGATACTTTCCCCATAAAGCAGCCATGCCTAAGTGGTCTCAAATGCAAAAGCATCAGATGAAGCCGACTCACTCTAGCCCTCATGCCCATAGGGGCAAGAACAGCTATCTCCACGGTACAGGTAAGAGCTGATTATTATTCTAACCATATGCTGACCTTGTCTCTCCCCAGCTCTCTAATGACAAGCATGTCAATCCCTTGCCAAGGCAGCAAATGCTGCCTCCTCACAAATAAGTGGCATATGTGACTTGCAGGGGGCACTCCACATTTCATTTCACACAGTGCCCCACAAACACTAGACCAAGCTCTTCAAAGCAAGACTGAAACCGTTGTTATGACTTACCATGTCCTTCCTTCCTGACAATTCATTTTCCTTATCCACATGTTACCATTGCGGTCTGTCAGGTGACAGATCACAAAGTTCCAACCCTTTCCTCATGATAGTGTGGATGTTAATATCTAATGTGATGTGGACCCATTTCTAACTTCCAACAAGCAAGTAGTTCCCTTGAATCCAAGCACCTTCACGTTTCAAGGTGTCTATACTTGATTCTCAGGATCCAAATATGCATCTATGGTTTTGGTTTCAGAATAGATTCAAAACCAGAAGGGGATCTTGTGACACCCTGACACCCTTATATTCCCCACTATCATATAATTAGGATATGTTTTGTACAAAGCATGCCTTGTGAGGTATCATTCTAAAAGTCTTGAACTGCTAGACATTAATATCTCATTGGATTGTATGTGCTATCATCATATGTGAAGTTATGAAGCTTTGTTTTACTGTATGTGTTACTGAAACATGTTGTGTGAGGGTCGAGAACACCCACACACACAGCCTTTCAGGTACAACAATAAAAAGGCCAAACGATGTTAATGGCTTATTGAGGAAATGCACCCAAACACAAGGATTGCCCCAGGAACTGGTTACAATAAAACCTTTCAGAGATAGCACTACACAGTGGGAACTGTTTGACCCAGGTCCCAGCAAAAGAGTTTTCCAGCAAGTTGGCAGAAGATATAAAAGGGGGAAATGACATTACGACTAGACCTCACTCTCCCTACAGCAACACACCTGAAAGAACTGAAGGAAAAAAGACTGAACTGGGTGGAGAGGGAGTGCTGGTCCCAGGCAGGAAAGAAGGAAGTCTGTTTGTGTATGCAAAAGCTAACTCTCTGGTACTATCTAACTGGGTGAGACAGTGGTTAATTCAAATACTTACTAGTACATTAGGCTTAGATTGTGGTTTTGTTTTATTCCTTATGGTAATCTACTTTGATCTGTTTGCTATCACTTATAATCACTTAAAAGCTATCTTTCTGTAGTTAAGTCTATTTTATATTTTCCCTAAAACACTGTTGTTTGAAGTACAAAGGGGATAAATCTCATCTTATAAACAACAGCTGGTCATCCACTTTCCTTTATAGAAATGGCGGACTGAGAAATAAATTCACACTGGTCGGGTTTTGACTCAGGTTGGTACAGCTCTGATGTCTTAGTCTGGGGAGACGGTAGTATTTTGACTGTAGCCTCTCTATTGTGGGTTCGTGAGTGGCTGGCCAGAGCATTCATGAACTCAGCTGGGTGTGGCCCCTGCCTGTGGGTGTTGGTCTCAATTCCTATTGTCCCTTGCAATCCTCTGCAACCCATCCTGTATCCTTGTGGGGCTCATATTTGGTGTTATCTCCATTGACTCTTCCCCTCTTACTATAAGACTAGCTGCTCTTCTCTTGTTCCTTGCCCTCCCACCTTCAGCGACCACCTGCTGTGCCCCTTCTTCATTTTCCAACTCCACAAACCTGTTCCTGAGCTCTATTTCTCCTTCACTAGCCTATCTTTTCCTCTGCCTGGTTCTCTTAGTCACATGCTTCCACTGTTCACTTTCCTCACCCAGCAGTCTCCCCTCAGAGTTGGTTGGTCCTCCTTCCATCTGCAAGTCTGAGCTTTTCCCTTCAGCCTCCTCATGTCTTTGCTCCATCATCCGCTCGAACCCCCTTCTAAACTCAACAAGAGTTTCCACTTGTATCTCCAATCCTCGGATATTTTCTTCCATCAGCTCTATCAGGCGGCACTTCGTGCAGATGAAACTCTTTTCAGGTACCCCCTCCAGGATCATGTACATACCGCAGCTTCCACATCCAGTCATCTTCACTGTGTCTTCCACTGCTTGGGTCACTACCACTGCTGCCTCTGTATCTGTCATAGCCTTCCCACCTAAGTCTTGTTTATAGCTCTGTTTGCTGGCTCCTGTGTTGCTGCAGCTGTGATGTTACAAACATGTGCAGTGTCTGAGAGCTTATTGAATCTACTCTATAAATGTTATCTGTATCTCTGCGAGAGACAAGATGGCTTAGTTAAAATCTTTTATTGGACCAATTCATGTCTCTGTGAGCCAGGGATTGTATGTTGGACATCAGGGAGGGCTGCTGACTCCTTCCAGGAGCTGTAGTCAATGGGGGGTAATTACTGCAGGCCCTGGAACTGATAAACAACTCCAGAGAAGTACTTCCCCTGGGGGTGCATTGCATATACTAGTTCAGATCAGGTTCAAGAGACCCAGGAGACAAATAAAAGCCATTTGGTATAAAAACAATGAGCCTGAACAGACAGGGGCCCCTCATTTTCATCCAGAAACTCACATGAACCTTTAACAAAGGGGGCTAATCCTTCTTGAAGGGTTTCAAGGACTGGAATCTGCCATGGTCTCCATCTGGAGAAGCAAGGACCAGGTAAACTTATGTGAGCATATAGACTGTTGGTTGTTTTATGGTATGTCTACTCTGCAATGCTTTTGTCTTAAAACAAAAGTACTGTGCTCTGTGGTAAAGCTGTCTGGTCTCTGGTAAACCAATGTCTTAGCCCCTGAGAGAAAGCAAAACTACAGTATCCTAGCTCAGGTCAGACCTGCTTGGATAATTAGTGAATTGCAAGGGGCTGCTGCCGAACTACCCAGGCTGGAAGGCGAGGGACATGGGTCTCTGCCCAGAGAGAGAGGATGGCTAGAGGCCTGAGACCTCGGGAGAAGGCATCCCTTAAGCAGTCCACGGAGTGGTCAGAGGTGCATTTATCCCCAAGCTATGACATCTAGCTCTTGTCATTTTCTTCCTTCAAGATGCCTTATTTTCGTTTCAGCTCTTAACTTCCTTTCCATCTCTGAATACTCCAGCTGTCATCCTCCCATCATAGCTGCATGGCCATCGTGACTGCAGCAGTAATTATACTGTTCTCTCATTTTCAGCTTCTGAAAACTGTAATTTAACTGCAACTGAGATTAAGGTCAAATAAGAAATGGTCTCAGAGAGCGGGCTGAGCTATTTATAGGGATGATGGTAGAAACCGGAAGAATTGGAGCGAGGACATACAGAAGTTCAGATCTGGATCTCGCTCAGATTGCATTGCTCTCACCTCCAGACTGACCAAGTCTCCCAGTATGTCAGGGAGAGTCCCATTTGCAACCAAAAAACTCCCGATTTTGGGTAATATAGTTGATGTCTTCTCTGCTTCTGCTTCCACCAGTGCGAATGCCAGAGGGGTGGAATAAGCCCTGCTCAGCAGCCAATGGCAGGTTGGAGGGGTACATTTTAAGTGCAAGGCTGTGGTAATGGTGCAGAGCCGGGGCAGCTCAAGGCAAAGGCATGCAAGGAGTCAGGCAGATGGGTGGGTTGGTCAGTATGTCAAGGAGGGGTCATGCCCCCTTCTCCCCAGACCTTGACTGCATCAGGCAGGGGATGGATGGGAGCGTTCAGAGAGAGGGAAACAGCCCCACTCAACCAGAGACTCAGGGCAGTGGGGAGCAGGGATCATGCAAAGGGATCATGTCCAATTTTCCCCAGGCCTTTGGGTGCAGCAGGGGAGGGATTGGGAGATAATGCCTCTGTCTCTCTCGGGATTCAGTGCAGCAGGGAGAGGCCAGGCCCATGCGGTTCTGTACTGCTGAGAGTCAACGTCTTGTTTCTACTTCCCTGGGTTTATCTGTGGCCCTGTCTCCCCAAATGCTGCCTATGGTTGAGCTTACTATATCCCTGCTGGGATGGGACCCTGCACTCGGTGGGCGGGTTGATGCATGGCTGGGGTGGCACTGCAGCTCTGGTCACCTTGGTGTGTGGGCAGGAGGAGAGGAGCAGGGAGGTGGAACGGGAATATTAGTAGGGGGCAGTGGGCTGGCAGTGGGTTGTTGGGGCTGGAGGGGCCAGTGGGGGTATTGGAGGGGGAATGTGGAGGGTTAGCAGTGGGGATGGGTATTGTGAGGCTGGGAGATGTTGGGGGGGGGGGGAGGATGCACCCTGAAATGAATTTGAAAATGTTGGTCAGTATACTTGGCTCTAATGATCTTTCCAGATTTAGTTTAGAAATACACCTCTACCCCGATATAATGCAACCTGCTATAAAATGAATTCGGATATAACACTGTAAAACAGCGCTCTGGCGGTGCGGGGCTGCACACTCTGGCGGATCAAAGCAAGTTCGATATAACGCGGTTTCACCTATATGCGGTAAGATTTTTTGGCTCCCGAGGACAGCATTATATCGAGGTAGAGGTGTATAACTCATGCTTTGGGCTAATCTCTAGTTAAGATAATTCAACTATCAGTGACCAGTGCAACAAAGCCTAAGTGTAGACAAGGAAAATTAAAAGTTGCAATGATGGAGCTTACCCCAATTTCAGGCAGGTAGATGAATCCTAAGTATGGCTTCAGAGGCGCAGGGAGAAATACTGGCCCCACTGAAGTCGATGGCAGCATTGCCATGGACTTCAGTGGAGTTGGGATTTCACCTTCCATTTCTAGTATTGAACATATGCCCACTTAATGTTCTTTTTACAGGCCTTAATCCTACCATTCCCTTTTCACTTCTCTTAGAGAAATCACTTCATATTCATGCAATTCTTCTTCCACTGGGTTCTTTTGGTTGCTCTGTTTGCTGAGTAATGCTTTTAAATCTTTTGCACTCAAACAAATCTTCCAGTTTCTGCAGTGTATCATATTTAAAGACATCTGGAACTTTGTCTTCATCTTGAAAGCTTTATTACTCTCAGCTTTCTCCTAAAGAACGGGTGATTGACTGATATCATTACCAGCACCATTACGATGAATAGCCAGTCACATTCACACAATTGCAAGATCATGTTTGTATCAGAGTTTTGTGTTTCCACAAACAGAAGACAATGATATACCAGCAAGGTCTGGCCAGCTTAAAGGTGTAAATTTCTTGGGTGTACCAGGTAAATCAAGCACTGTACGAGCACATAAGCAATCAGCCATTATATAGCAACATTGTTACTTATCTTTGATAATTTAGTTCTAAACCAGCCTTCTCCCAACACTTCTCTCTTAAAACAAGTCTATCCAATGTGACTCAGTTTCAAACAGGACCAGATGGTGGATCTGGTTGTGCCTTATATGTGCTAGGTGCTTTTTCAACCATAAGACTCCAGAATCTGCCTTGAGTAGCAGAAACTCACATTTTGTCCATTTGATACATTTCTGAATACCTTACAGCCTTCCAAGCCTGGTGCCCCTCAGGCCCAGAACCCAGGCAATCATGTGTGTAACCTGCCCCTAAATCTGGCCCTGGAGCTAAGCTGATTTTCATCAGCTGAAGTTCTGATCCTTTAAATGCAACTGCTACCGGTGCTCCATACATGCATTTTTATGAACCTCTCTGGTCTCTTTCTATATTCAGCTAAGAAATACCCACCCCACTGAGAGGTGACCTGTAAACAAGATTCACACAAATCCAGAATCTTCAGAGCTTTGTGTTGCAGTAACCTCACCACATGGCAAGTTACTATAAGAGTTGCGTTCGGCACCTATGGCTTTGTATGTCTTAGCATCCAAAGCACCAGATTCTATATTAAGGGACAGCTGAACTTCATAGAATCACAGGACTGGAAAGGACCTCGAGAGGTCATCTAGTCCAGTCCCCTGCACTCATGGCAGGACTAAGTATTATCTAGACCCATCTCTGACACATTTTTGTCTAACCTGCTTTTAAAAATCTCCAATGATGGAGATTCCACAATGTCTCTCGGCAATTTATTCCAGTGCTTAATCACCCTGACAGGTAGTTTTTCCTAATGTCCAACCTAAACCTCCCTGGTTGCAATTTAAGCCCACTGCTTCTTGTCCTTTCATCAGAGGTTAAGGACAACAATTTTTCTCCCTCCTCCTTGTAACAACCTTTTATGCACTTGAAAACTGTTATCATGCCCCTCTCAGTCTTCTCTTTTCCACACTAAACCACCCCAGTTTTTTTCAATCTTCCCTCATAGGTCATGTTTTCCAGACCTTTAATCAT
This sequence comes from Trachemys scripta elegans, assembly GCF_013100865.1. Classification (NCBI taxonomy): domain Eukaryota; kingdom Metazoa; phylum Chordata; order Testudines; family Emydidae; genus Trachemys; species Trachemys scripta. Next base: position 113,170,962 of record NC_048303.1, on the reverse strand, counting down.
TTTTGTTGTTCTTCTCTGGACTTTCTACAATTTGTCCACATCTGTCCTGAAATGTGGCGCCCAGAACTGGCCACAATACTCCAGTTGAGGCCTAATCAGCACGGAGTAGAGTGGAAGAATAACTTCTCGTGTCTTGCTTACAACACTCCTGCTAATACATCCCAGAATGATGTTCACTTTTATTTTTTTTTGCCACAGTGTTACACCATTGACTCATATTTAGCTTGCGGTCCACTGTGACCCCATCACCAACACTTGATCTGTGTTGGTGATGCCGCATCCACTGTAGAGCTCAAGTGGAGAATGAAGCTTTCCTTCCAGCAGTAGGAGGTAAGATGTTTTATTTTAAAATATATATTATTTGTATTACCACAGAACAGGACCCCACTGGGCTGAGTACTGTACAAACACAAAACAAAAGACAGTCCCTGCCCCAATGGGCTTAGATCTATAGCTCTAAGTTGCATATTTTTTGTATAATTAAATAAGGATATTAAAAAAAAATCTCCTTAGTAAACCATTTAACTCCTCATTATCTTATATAAATAAATAAAAATAAATATGGAGATATACCTATCTCATAGAACTGGAGGGGACCCTGAAACATTATGGAGTCCAGCCCCTTGCCTTTACTAGCAGGACCAAGTACTGATTTTGCCACAGCTCCCTAAGTGGCCCCCTCAAGGACTGAACTCATAACGCTGGGTTTAGCAGGCCAATGCTCAAACCACTGAGCTATCCCTCCCCCTTTTTCTGGGGAAAAGAAACATGCTTCACAACTTTCCATTAATTCAAACAGGGAAAGCAAAATAGAGAAACAACTTATTTTAAAAACCCATTTCTTTGCTGCTCTTAAAAAGCTCCTGCCAAAATTCCAACACTCCCTGTCTTTAGCTAGCAATATATTTTTTCTGTTTATTATTAGCTCTCTCTTCTGCATGACCCACTCTCAATAGATGCTTGGAGGCTACTTCTTTGCCCTGAGAGGTCTTCACATTTTTTTGAACTTCCCCCGTGTAACAAACTGAGGTTCTTCATTATGCAAATCTCCTATCAATTACTAGAGGTTTTTGTGCTAATATGTAATGCTGATAGCCCCTAGATAGCACGAGGGCTTCCTAGATACTGTTTTCAATAGACAATAGACAGTGGCAAAGAAAGAGTGGGGAACTTTATATTTGTCGGTTGCACGGAGCCTCTTGTGGTATAAGTAGACACAGTTCAAATGGAACAATATTGATTTACACCAGTCAAGGATTTGGCTCAGAATCGTAATGTCAATGATAGCACTTCTCTTGTTCTATCTGCCACTGCTGTTGTCAGCAAATCATCTGGAAGATGATGGTTCACGGGCTATTTTCATAGAATCGTAGAATATCAGGGTTGGAAGGGACCTCAGGAGGTCATCTAGTCCAACCCCCTGCTCAAAGCAGGACCAATTCCCAACTAAATCATCCCAGCCAGGGCTTTGTCAAGCCTGACCTTAAAAACCTCTAAGGAAGGAGATTTCACCACCTCCCTAGGGAACCCATTCCAGTGCTTCACCACCCTCCTAGTGAAAAAGGTTTTCCTAATATCCAACCTAAACCTCCCCCACTGCAACTTGAGACCATTACTCCGTGTTCTGTCATCAGGTACCACTGAGAACAGTCTAGATCCATCCTCTTTGGAACCCCCTTTCAGGTAGTTGAAAGCAGCTCTCAAATTCCCCCTCATTCTTCTCTTCTGCAGACTAAACAATCCCAGTTCCCTTAGCCTCTCCTCATAAGTCATGTGCTCCAGCCCCCTAATCATTTTTGTTGCCCTCCGCTGGACTCTTTCCAATTTTTCCACATCCTTCGTGTAGTGTGGGGCCCAAAACTGGACACAGTACTCCAGGTGAGGCTTCACCAATGTCGAATAGAGGGGAATGATCACGTCCCTCGATCTGCTGGCAATGCCCCTACTTATACAGCCCAAAATGCCGTTAGCCTTCTTGGCAACGAGGGAACACTGTTGACTCATATCCAGCTTCTTGTCCACTGTAACCCCTAGGTCCTTTTCTGCAGAACTACTTCCTAGCCATTCGGTCCGTAATCTGTAACAATGAATGGGATTCTTCCGTCCTAAGTGTAGGACTCTGCACTTGTCCTTGTTGAACTTCATCAGGTTTCTTTTGGCCCAATCCTCTAATTTGTCTAGGTCCCTTTGTATCCTATCCCTAACCTCCAGCATATCTACCACTCCTCCCAGTTTAGTGTCATCTGCAAACTTGCTGAGAGTGCAGTCCACGCCATCCTCCAGATCATTTATAAGCATTTGATAAGATAAGCCACTTGTTTTTGTTTTTTAATCAGTCCCCTGCTCTACAGGAAGGCAGAATGATTGTAAAAATGTTGGAAAGAGAGGAGCCTATTTCTTACTACATGATAAAAATAATTACAAATTTAAAACAATCAAGGACCAAACTCGTTTAAAAAGGAACCAACACTTCATTAGGAGAAAGGACAGGGTTAACTTAGAAGGGGTAGGAATTGGGTAAAGGAAAAAGGCCGAGGGACCAGGAGGAACAGATAAATGAACAATGACCTTGGCAATGATCAGACCCCCCTCAAATAAAAATATCCCCTCAAATAACTACGTATAGTTAACATCCCATTTGCTATAAAAATAAATGTTGCAACGCCAGAGCCGCCCCATAGGTCCCAGGTGGTTGGTGTATGCATTGTACTTGTGTTGGCGTTCTCTAGGGCTGACTGAATACAAGCAAGTCTGTATAGAACAACAATAAAAAAAAAATGCAGGCCTGACCATTACTTGTGTGTAGTATGGTGCCTCACACACCTTCAATTCTGGGTGAGCCTTCACTTACCTATGTACTCATTGACCAGGACTTTCCTCGCCCCCAGAGGCCTTTGCTTGCTAACTAGGTGTGGAAGCCAAGCAGAACTCACTGTCGTGATGTCACACTGTGAGACAGGCAATAGGCAGATCTTTCACAGGTTGAAGCAGATCCTGAGTATGGTGTACTGAGGACTGTGTTGGAATTGCAGGCTATCACTTTAAGAGTAGGGGGTTCCTAGTCCTACCTGCAGACTAGGAGGCTTTGTAGGGAAGCATGCAATGTGGGAGCACAGTCAATCTGTAGAAAGACAGCCTTGAGTAAGGTGGGGTGAGTTGCGCCTCTCTGTTCTGGGTTCTTGTGTGTTATCATTCTAAGAAATAAAGTCATGTTACATTGCAAGTTTCCAGCAAGGGTATGCATTTTTATCTAAGTTCTCTGTGTGTATGCTGTGAACATAACACTGGGTTGCTCAAACCTTGGCCTTCCCTTGGCTTCCCGACCAAGAGAGGCCTAATGGGTGAGGCGGGCCACTGATCCTCTCCCTCTAGATATGGAGTCCGGAGGCTCCTTCTCTCCTTCTGGGGCTGGTGATTTCTTGGGTAGAAGAATTGGGTTATTTTCCGACCTGATACCTTCAACTGCCTGAGGGGGACACCCCTTGTGAAATTGGGTGCAGCTGGCTCGCTGAGAGTCACTTAACCTCTCTGGGCCTCAGTTTCTCATTCTGAGGGGGAAATAATGGATCCTTGCTCCTTCCTTTTCTCTGTCTGGTCTATTTTGAATGCAAGCTCTTTAGAGAAGGCTTACTAGGTGTGTGTACAGTGCGTAGCGCACCGGGACCACTAGGTTCTACTGTAATGCAGATAATGTTATGTGGCTATTGGCGATGACATTTGACAATCCTTCAAATCTTTGGATCTTAAAGTTGGAGGGCCCCAGAAGTACAGAAAAAAGCAGAGGCAGTTGAGAGAACCTGACCAAGTTTCATTGTTAGTCTATGGAGGATTCTGAAATGGACAAATAGGTTCACAATTAATATCCCCGCTCCCCCCCGATTGAAGTTGTTTATCTGCAGCTTCCCTGGAAACATACAATTAGGAATTTGTGATGGGTTAAAGCAAGCCCCTGTCTGGTGATTTTATTGACTGCAGAGAGGCCTAAGAAATCTTCCATAAAATGAGACTTTCAAACTGGCAAGTCATTAAAAAGCAGGAAGTTCATAAAGATAAAAAATACATACTTGATATTTTTTAATTCTGCTATGTTGTGGATCGGAACCTCCCTGATGTATTTAACTGCAGCTTTTCATTTCTAATCAGCAGGAGTAAACAGAGATGGGGTTTTGTAATGCTGGCCCTAAAACAAAATTAACCAATAATAATGCTCCATTTTTGCAGGTTCTTTTAGAGACTTCACATTGATTTCAATGGCAGCAGGATCAGCCCATAGAAGGCCTCCTGGGGGATAGCTCAGTGGTTTGAGCATTGGCCTGCTAAACTCAGGGTTGTGAGTTTAATCCTTGAGGGGGCCACTTAGGGATCTGGGGCAAAATCAGCACTTGGTCCTGCTAGTGAAGGCAGCAGACTGGACTTGATGACTTTTTGGGGTTCCTTCCAGTTCTATGAGATAGGTACATATCTCCATATATTAAAGAGGACTCTCCTTCCAAGTAATGTAGTAGCCACCCTTCAGTCTCAGCAGAAGTACGTGGGATACAAGGGCTACCTGCAAACAGGATGGAAGCACCCATGTATCAATAAATAGAGCCCCGTGCCAATACAAAAATGTGAATCTGCATCCGTGATAATTAACTTGTATCCGATCTGCACTCTAACTTTATATGTATCCATACCAGCACACTATCTCACTGTTAGAGCCATGTGCGGATGCAGAAATTTGGATCCGCATCCAATCAGCAAAGATGGGAAACAATACAACCGCATCTGCGGATATAAAGTAGATATCAGTGGATTTGAAGGGGTCTATCAATAAAATTCTTTTATAAGGCACTGTCTATGGTCCTCAGCCAGCTATAGCGGATGACTAGATTTCCCAAATGGAACACACACATTTCATTCATTTTTTTTCTAGCTGTAGCAGACAATATCGCCCTGCTCTTAAAGGCAGGGAGCTGAGCTGATTAGGAGACTTGGTAAGCATAAATAATTGAAACGGAAGACTGGCTTGCATGGTTTTGACTCTTTACAAAATCAGCCTCCATGAGCTGTTAAACAGGCTTTCATTAAATAAACTGTTTGGAAGATAGATAACAGCAGCCTTTTCCCGCTATAAAGAAGTTTTGACAACCAGTCTGCTGATTGCCATCAGTAGTAGATATAGTAGCAAAGTGAGTTTAAATAAAAACAAAGCCTCCATATTGGTTAGGCTTTTGAGTGATCACTTGTTTCTTTGGTAGCGGTTTTTCATTAAGGGCCAGAATAGCAGGTGCAGGTAGCAAAGTCAATACCTTTTAAGCAGCCCTCAAAACATCTCTCTCTTTCTTAGAGTCTGATACTGCTGGCCATCTCCATAGCATCTGAGTACCTTTCATGTAAAATCAATAACAATAGTAAAGTCCGTAGTGGACTTCATGGAGTCTCCTGCTCACCACCTTTTTCAGAGTTAAAAACTCTGTTTGGAGTATGTGTTTGTGGTGTTAGATTTGTTTGCTACAGGTTTGGGGCTTTTTTTTTTTTTTTTTTAACTGTAGCCACAGCAGCAGCTGGTGTATGTCGGCTTTCTCCTTAGGTACCACTTTAAAGTTGTGTATATGATCCTAAAATAAAATATGTGCACATCTACGTAATTATTTTTCATTCATTTTGAAGTAGCACCTATAACATGTTAGGCACTATACATCTCAGAAGTGAATTCTCCTGAAAGCTTCTGCATCCTACAAGACCTTACAATTTAAATATAAGCAAGTAGCAAATGTATTTTCATTTGTACAGGGAAAGCAAAACCAATATGCAGCCTGACGCCTAATCTACCTTAAACCATACCATAGCAGCTAGACGCCAACAAAAGTCATTCGCCCTGCACAACAGATCCATGAAGATTCACTTAAAACAATAGACTTCTCATATATCTGCTTCCACAAAAATAAAAAGTGGACTCTTGATTCCTCACGCACCAAATAAAGAAATGATAGAATCTGTATCAGTCCCAGCAGTAGAATCATGATAGGCATTTCCAAAGCTGTCATACGCATTGTCAGGAGAGACACCACCATCACCAAGGCAGCCAAATCAAAGTAGCACCTGCATTGAAGTCACAACACACCCAGCATAGAGTGAGTCATGATAGTGGCCTTGCCTGGGATCACCAGAGCAGACATGCAAATAAGCATTCCAGAATCTAGTCACCAGTCACATATGCTTTTATTTGACGAGTTGCGGCAGCTGTGTCGGTCCCAGAATATTAAAGAGACAAGCTGGATGAGGTAATATCTTTTATTGGACCAGCTATTGGTCCAATAGTTACGGTGCTGGCAAAGGACCCACTTGATCTGGATTGAAATCCAGACTCTATCATTGCTTCCTTCTGTGACCATGGGCAGGTCACTTAGCCTCTTTGTGTCTTAGTTCCCCATTTGTACAATGGGGATAATAGCGCTTCCCTTCTTCACACTGTTGTTTTGAGGGTAAACACATTAGTTAGTGAGGTGCTCAGATACTGCAGTGATGAGGGCCATAAAAGTGCCTAGATAGCTGCAAGTTAACGCTAATTGGTACATTTCATTAGTCCTACTCCTGTTTTCAAGGTTAAATCTTAAGCTCATCGCTGGGTATATTTTTCACTTCCTTTTTATTTCAAAGTTACTTATCGAAACAGCAACATCCTTTATTTTATTTATGTATGTATTGGTTGGAACACTTAGTTTATTGCAATGAATTTCACCACACCAGGCCTGAACCATTATATGCAATCCTGGCATTGTTCTCTGGACTATTAATGTGAAGTTCAAAGCAGGAGAATGCACTTTTGAAACAGGAGTACTTGTGAGGCAGACGGAACTTTCTGCTACCCTGCAGCCTATTTAATTAACTCAACTGATCACCTCCTGAAAAGGATAAAGAATGATTTGACAGAATTCTGAGGGTGAACACTTCCTTTTTAGGGAAGGTCTAACTTGTTTCTGTCACCCCTACTGCCTTTTTAAATTATTCTCTACCAATCCCCACCGAGGGCTTGTAGGGGGAAAAATGATTTTTTTAATTTATTTATAACTTCAGACCCTCCAAAGTGATAAATGACTTTGACAGGCTTCCTTATCAGCACAAGGCCCTGTTTGCCAAACCAACTCTTCATGCCAGAATGACTGAATGAATTAGTTCTTCAGAGCAAATAAAAGTGTGTAGTCTTATTCCATACTGTCTTTATGTAGAAAATCTCCAAACCACCATACATACATTTTCTTTTAAATCCCCACTAAGGGCCAGATTTTCTATGTTAGGTGCATATAAGTGTACACACATTTATGTGTGTAATGCCCCCTCTGCTTCGGTCATCAGGAACTGATGGGATTGGAACCTAAGACCTTGAGCAATGAAAACATAAGTCTTTACTTCTTGAACTAAAGCTGCCCTTTGTTGGTAGTGCACTTGACTCTTATCCTCTCATGTGGACTAACCACTCAGCGTAGTGCAACCTAATTTGCACTAATTTGCGACCAGGGGCTGCTAACAGGGAGTTTCGCAAGGGAGTTCTCCAGGTGAAGGAGGAGCAATACAGCACCCTTTTGGGGTAAGTGATTGTCTGTAGTGTGTGTTTGTGTTTGAGGGTTACTTGCTGTGTGCTGAGCTTGTGTTTGTCAGTCTGTTTGTTTTGGTTGTTTGAAGGACCATGTGCTGTGGCTGGCAGTTGGAAGCTGTGAGCTTCAAAGGAAGGTTTGAAAGCTAGAAGCCTCTGGTAAGTGGCTGAGCCTTAATCAGTGGGCGGGGCATTCATACAGGCCAGGGCTTTATAAAGCAGCGCACAAGCGACCAGGGAGCTTTGCAAGGGAGTTTCGCAAGGGGAGCAGGAAGGGGGCGAGGGTCCCTTGCCGGTTCCATCTGTTTTCTCTTGATTCCCCTTAATACCTGTAAAGCAACTACATTCTAACTTTTTGCTTAAACAACCCTTTCAGCTGACAGGGGGCTGCAGACGGGAGTTTGACAGAGGGAGGCTTACGATGGTTAGGAAGACCCGCAACACCTGTGCCAGCACTGCTGCTGTCTCCTCCACCTGTGCCTGTAGCCAGACAGAGTGCCTAAGCATGGATGCCTCTACCCAGATCCTGGTGTGGTTTTGCAAAGACTGTAACTTGCAATTTCCACTTACTGATATCCAGGCTGGGGGGACCATCCAATGTGAGAGGTGCCTGCTGGTGGAATCTCTCAGGCAGCAGGTGGGAGAGCTACAGGAGGAGGTGGCTAGGTTGAGGAGCATCCGTATCCACGAGCAATTCCTCGACAGTGTCCATGTGGAGACAGCTGAGGTAGCTGTCCCAGTACACAGGACTGCTGATACACCACTGGTGGAGGAGGAGATGGCTCAGGGTGGACACTGGCAGCTGGTTACTTCTGGCAGTAGGCAGTGCTCCACCCTTGCTCCGAACCCTCCTGCCGTGGTTATAGGTAACCGTTATGCTCTTCTTGATACAGGAAAGAAGGAATCACTCCCTACAGTAAAGGAGGAGAAGCCTCGTACCCCTAAGGCTGGAAAGTCTGCTGCCACCACTGCGAATAGGAAACGTAGGGTAGTGGTGGTCGGAGACTCTCTGCTGAGGGGGACGGAGGCGCCCATCTGTCCCCTGACATTTCATCTCGGGAGGTATGCTGCCTGCCGGGGGCCCGTATCCGAGACGTTACGGAGGCATTGTCGAGGATTATCCGGCCCTCTGACTACTACCCCATGCTACTCATCCATGTGGGCACAAATGATACTGCGCGGTGTGACACTGAGCGGATCAAGAGTGACTACAGGGCTCTGGGAGTACAGGTGAAGGAGTTTGGAGCGCAGGTGGTATTCTCTTCAATTCTTCCTGTCAAAGGTAGGGGCCCGGGCAGAGACAGATGCATCATGGAGGTGAATGCCTGGCTGCGAAGATGGTGTCGCCAGGAGGGCTTTGGCTTCCTAGACCACGGGATGCTATTTGAGGAAGGACTGCTAGGCAGAGATGGCGTTCACCTTTCGAGGAGAGGAAAGACCCTATTCGGACACAGACTGGCTAACCTAGTGAGGAGGGCTTTAAACTAGGTTCGACGGGGACAGGTGAGCAAAGCCCACAGGTAAGTGGGGAACATGGAGACCGGGGAAATGAGTCGGAAACAAGAGGGAGTGTGGGCTATATTGGCAGAGAGAAAGGAGAGTCAGGACAAAACTGGGAGGAAAGATCAAACCAGTATCTTAGATGCCTATATATAAATGCGAGAAGTATGGGGAATAAGCAGGAAGAACTGGAAGTGCTAATAAATAAATACAACTATGACATTGTTGGCATCACTGAAACTTGGTGGGATAATACACATGATTGGAATGTTGGTGTGGATGGGTACAGCTTGCTCAGGAAGGATAGACAGGGGAAAAAGGGAGGAGGTGTTGCCTTATATATTAAAAATGTACACACTTGGACTGAGGTAGAGATGGACATAGGAGACGGAAGTGTTGAGAGTCTCTGGGTTAGGCTTAAAGGGGCAAAAAACAAGGGAGATGTCATGCTAGGCGTCTACTACAGGCCACCTAACCAGGTGGAAGAGGTGGATGAGGCTTTTTTCAAGCAACTAACAAAATCATCCAAAGCCCAAGATTTGGTGGTGATGGGGGACTTCAACTATCCGGATATATGTTGGGAAAATAACACAGCGGGGAACAGACTATCCAACAAATTCTTGGACTGCATTGGAGACAACTTTTTATTTCAGAAGGTTGAAAAAGCTACTAGGGGGGAAGCTGTTCTAGACTTGATTTTAACAAATAGGGAGGAACTCGTTGAGAATGTGAAAGTAGAAGGCAGCCTGGGTGAAAGTGATCATGAAATCATAGAGTTTGCAATTCTAAGGAAGGGTAGAAGGGAGAACAGCAAAATAGAGACAATGGATTTCAGGAAGGCAGATTTTGGGAAGCTCAGAGAGCTGATAGGTAAGGTCCCATGGGAATCAAGACTGAGGGGAAAAACAACTGAGGAGGGTTGGCAGTTTTTCAAAGGGACACTATTAAGGGCCCAAAAGCAAGCTATTCCGCTGGTTAGGAAAGATAGAAAATGTGGCAAAAGACCACCTTGGCTTAACCACGAGATCTTGCACGATCTAAAAAATAAAAAGGAGTCATATAAAAAATGGAAACTAGGACAGATTACAAAGGATGAATATAGGCAAACAACACAGGAATGCAGGGGCAAGATTAGAAAGGCAAAGGCACAAAATGAGCTCAAACTAGCTACGGGAATAAAAGGAAACAAGAAGACTTTTTATCAATACATTAGAAGCAAGAGGAAGACCAAAGACAGGGTAGGCCCACTGCTTAGTGAAGAGGGAGAAACAGTAACAGGAAACTTGGAAATGGCAGAGATGCTTAATGACTTCTTTGTTTCGGTCTTCACCGAGAAGTCTGAAGGAATGCCTAACATAGTGAATGCTAATGGGAAGGGGGTAGGTTTAGCGGATAAAATAAAAAAAGAACAAGTTAAAAATCACTTAGAAAAGTTAGATGCCTGCAAGTCACCCGGGCCTGATGAAATGCATCCGAGAATACTCAAGGAGCTAATAGAGGAGGTATCTGAGCCTCTAGCTATTATCTTTGGAAAGTCATGGGAGACGGGAGAGATTCCAGAAAACTGGAAAAGGGCAAATATAGTGCCCATCTATAAAAAGGGAAATAAAAACAACCCAGGTAACTACAGACCAGTTAGTTTAACTTCTGTGCCAGGGAAGATAATGGAGCAAGTAATTAAGGAAATCATCTGCCAACACTTGGAAGGTGGTAAGGTGATAGGGAATAGCCAGCATGGATTTGTGAAGAACAAATCATGTCAAACCAATCTGATAGCTTTCTTTGATAGGATAACGAGCCTTGTGGATAAGGGTGAAGCGGTGGATGTGGTATACCTAGACTTTAGTAAGGCATTTGATACGGTCTCGCATGATATTCTTATCGATAAACTAGGCAAATACAAATTAGATGGGGCTACTATAAGGTGGGTGCATAACTGGCTGGATAACCGTACTCAGAGAGTTGTTATTAATGGTTCCCAATCCTGCTGGAAAGGCGTAACGAGTGGGGTACCGCAGGGGTCTGTTTTGGGACCGGCTCTGTTCAATATCTTCATCAACGACTTAGATATTGGCATAGAAAGTACGCTTATTAAGTTTGCGGATGATACCAAACTGGGAGGGATTGCAACTACTTTGGAGGACAGGGTCATAATTCAAAATGATCTGGACAAATTGGAGAAATGGTCTGAGTTAAACAGGATGAAGTTTAACAAAGACAAATGCAAAGTGCTCCACTTAGGAAGGAAAAATCAATTTCACACATACAGAATGGGAAAAGACTATCTAGGAAGGAGTACAGCAGAAAGGGATCTAGGGGTTATAGTGGACCACAAGCTAAATATGAGTCAACAGTGTGATGCTGTTGCAAAAAAAGCAAACATGATTCTGGGATGCATTAACAGGTGTGTTGTGAGCAAGACACGAGAAGTCATTCTTCCGCTCTACTGTGCTCTGGTTAGGCCTCAGCTGGAGTATTGTGTCCAGTTCTGGGCGCCGCATTTTAAAAAAGATGTGGAGAAATTGGAAAGGGTCCAAAGAAGAGCAACAAGAATGATTAAAGATCTTGAGAACATGACCTATGAAGGAAGGCTGAAAGAACTGGGTTTGTTTAGTTTGGAAAAGAGAAGACTGAGAGGGGACATGATAGCAGTTTTCAGGTATCTAAAAGGGTGTCATAAGGAGGAGGGAGAAAACTTGTTCACCTTAGCCTCTAAGGATAGAACCAGAAACAATGGGTTTAAACTGCAGCAAGGGAGGTCTAGCTTGGACATCAGGAAAAAGTTCCTAACTGTCAGGGTGGTTAAACACTGGAACAAATTGCCTAGGGAAGTTGTGGAATCCCCGTCTCTGGAGATATTTAAGAGTAGGTTAGATAAATGTCTATTAGGGATGGTCTAGGCAGTATTTGGTCCTGCCATGCGGGCAGGGGACTGGACTCGATGACCTCTCGAGGTCCCTTCCAGTCCTATAATCTATAATTTATGCACATGAATCAGATTTGCACAGTGTGGCAGGGTGCTGCGGCAAACATATCTCATCAGCCCCTGCCACGCCAGCCCCAATCAAGGGATATAGATTGGGGCTGATTGAAAAGCCTTATGTCTGCCTGGCGATTGGCAACACCTGCCAGCTTGATAGGCCAGGAGCTACAAAGGCTGGGAAGGAGGCAGAAGACTGGGGGTGGGCAGGTGCCCTCAAGCTGGTTATGGACCCAGTCTGTGGCAGGTGAGATGCCTGTAAGGGTTGTATATAGATGGACACTGGTGGTGGGAAAATGCTTATAGAATAAAGGACATGGGTGTTGCACAGAGCTAAAGTCTCCCTGGATGTATTTGGGAGACCAGCCAGGCCCAGAAGAAGAGGGGCTGGCTATGTACCCTGTGGCACACAGGTACAAGGAGCATGATCAAAAGCCCATAGAAATCAGACTCCTTGACTACAGAGGGCTTTGGATCAAGTCCATGATCAGTTATTTGCCTAACTGGTCTTCATCATCTCAGATCTGCAGCACATGAGTCATTAAGTTACTCACACATAAATATAAACATGCATGAGTGCATATCCTCAGCTTTAAGGCCAGTTTTTCAAAATTTGACTATAGCGCCAAAAAAGAATGTGATACTCAAAATTTGAAGAGCATTACATGCAGTGGAAAAATCTTTACAAATATTTAGAGGAAAGGGGCTTAAACTGTACATTAAACATTATAACTGGATTTAAAAACAACAAGAAGAGGCTAGATAATTGTGTCAAAGATATGGGACAAAGCCAAAGAGTTCAGATTGGCACATCCCTTAAATTTTAAGTCATTTAGACCCAAGGTTTTGGTTCTGCTCCTTAATACATATAATAATATTACATGGGGAAAAAAAGGTTAAAAGTTCAGATCGGTTCATGATTTTAAGGCCAAAAGGGACAGTTCTGATCATCTAGTCTGATCTCTTGGGTAACACAGGCCATAGAACTTCACCCAGTAATTCTTACATCAAGCCCATAACATCTGTTTGAGTTAGAGCAGATCTTTTAGAAAGAGATACATAGCCAGCACTCCTGCTGCCCTGCATAAGTGGTGCAGTGGGAAAAGTCTTTCACTGTTACCGGTGGCTACAGAAGGGCTGCACTCTGTCTTTGCAGAAGCTCAGCGCTTGAGATTCCTCACAGCAAGTTGAAACCGTGGCAAAATGTTGACGGGACTGATGCTTTGGTCCCGACATCTGTCATTTTGGCCATTTGCATGGTTTCAACTTGCTGTGAGGAATTTCAAGCCCTAAGCACTCTGTGTCTCCTGAGCAACTGCCTTCTGAGCTTTGGCATTTGAGCAGGTGTAAAAAGGGTCTCCTCTGTTGCCATCTTTAGAAGTGAAATTGGATGATACCCAAGCAAGCCCCAGTACCAAGGTAATTGTCATGTGAAATGTATGAGGATTAAGGGCATTCTGTTCCCTTGCCCCCAACCTCAGGCCATAGAGGCACAGTGCAGCCCTTTTGTAGTCCCCACTTATGAACTGTTTAGCACTAAGGAGTTCAGAATGGACCCATTGCCAACTTTTGCTCTCTTGCTCCTACTCCCAGGAAGTCTGGCGCTTTCTACAGCAGAACTGCCAGATTGTCAATGGGCTGAACTGAAAGCAGTGAGGGGCAAATCTCTAAATGATCAAGGTTTCTTTCAGATATGCCTTTCCAAAAGTACTTAGCTCTGGGGGCGGGTCTGGTTTTCTCTACTTCCTGGTGGGAGCTGGGCCAGAAGCAGGGGCGGCTCTATGTATTTTGCTGCCCCAAGCACGGCAGTCAGGCGGCTTTTGGTGGCACGCCTGCAGGAGGTCCGCTGGTAACACGGATTCGGTGGCATGCCTGTGGGAGGTCCGCCGATCCTGCGGCTTTGGCGTACCCACCGCCGAATTGCCGCTGAAGCCGCGGGACCGGTGGATCTCCCGCAGGCATGCCACCGAAGGCTCCCTGACTGCCGCCCCCACCACGACTGGCAGGCCGCCCCCCACGGCTTGCTGCCCCAAGCATGTGCTTGGTGCGCTGGTGCCTGGAGCCGCCCCGGCCAGAAATACCATGAGATCAGCCTATCACTTTCATTTCCAGCTAGTGAGAGCAGACTAGTGTTTGCTGTGCCATTGTGGTGCATGAGGCCCTGCCTTACTCAGCCGAATGAGAAAAGTACAATCAGAGTAAAGTAAGTATGTTTACTTGAAAAGGGGTTCTATCTCCCAAGCTCTCTGCCATTTATCCCAATCTTCAGGCAGCATCGCATACCAGAATTTCACATTGTAAGAAGGCACATTACACAAGGGAGAACCGAAGTATCAGAAAGATTTCAGGACAAGTGCCTGGCCTGCGGGCTATGCTTCACTGCATCTCAGTCCCAGCTGAGCCCTTTGAAAAGTTCCCTTAATCAATGAATGTACAAGCGGCTCAGAAACAGTTAGAGATTAACGGTTCTTCAGCTCGAGATTTTACCTCCTATGCTGGCTCTTGTACAGAAATGAGAAACAAGCAAACAAACAAAATACCCTAAACTTTTCAAACTTCCTGCAATGCTTGGATGTAAATTTGCTCATCTAGTCCTTGATAGCAATAGAGCATATAAAGTGCCTATCCACAGAATAAGACAGTGGATTGAAAATGGTGTGATGATGGGTTAAAACTGATTGTATCTTAGAGGGAGTTGTAAAATGTTTATAACCAGCTAATAGATCTATTTCCCAGAACTGAGGGATAGCTCAGTGGTTTGAGCATTGGCCTGCTAAACCCAGGGTTGTGAGCTCAATATTTGAGGGGGCCACTTGGGGATCTGGGGCAAAATCAGTAGTTGGTCCTGCTAGTGAAGGCAGGGGGCTAGACTCGATGACCTTTCAAGGTCCCTTCCAGTTCTAGGAGATGGGATATCTCCATTAATAATTATTATTATTAACTAAGGCCTTTAGCACAGAAAAACAAATATTTCTAAACAGTCCTGTCAAACACCTTCCTGACACATTCCTTATACTAGTCTACAGTGTAGGTATCTCCTGTACTATATTGCTAAAAAAGGATTCTTTTGGTTTTTGAAGTGTTTGCCACTGTAAATGGGAGGTTTGAATAAGGGCCACATGCTGTCACCTGCAAAGCCAGGGCAGATTCAGAACAAAGCAGAAATAAAGGCTAGCTGGGTCATTACATTCCTCCTCATTTGCAAATTGAAGTTCAACTTCTGCCTGTGGATATACATTTTATCACCTATTCCATTGACAGGAATGAGGACATTTGAATGGTGCCTCCCAGATTCTAGAGGTATCACCTGGCAAAATCCTGGTCCAATCGAGGGAGGCAAAAGAGCTCCTAAAAAAGAAAATAATAAGCATTTTTTTTCCTAAGGGAAAGTGGTGGGTTAATATAGCAGTTGCTTCTGCTTCCCCTATAATAGCACAGACAGTGAGGGGAACACTAGATGGACAGAGATTCAGAGTTTCACTAACAAAATCCATGCATTTTTGTCCTTTAGCCAATTAATATCTGCTCTGTAGAATTAATAAAAATGCCACTTTTAGCATGCAGCTATTCCAAGAGAGAGAAAATGGCTAGGGTGTCCTCAAACTATGCACATAATTGTATCTTTCTGGGACTTGATTATTCCACCCTTACTGAGGATGAGCAGCACATTATCCCAGAAGTAGTCTTAGTTTTTAGTATAGGCCATTGTCTGATGAGCAAGGTAGATGCAGAGGGTCTAATTCTCCTCTACCTAGTATCTTGTGCAGTCCTTTACACCTTTGCAAAATGGATGTACCGCATCTGAATTTCCCCACTTACTGACGCTGCTGGTAGCATTCTATATCCCCTTTGTAGGAGTGAAAATGACTCCTACATTCCCGTGAAAATGACAGCGGGAAGAGCGCTGCAGAGGCTATAGAACAGAGAAGGAGCAGTTAATTCAACTGCTTCTAAATTCTGTTAATTTATTTGCTTCTAAAAATCTGTTCACTGTTTTAGAGCCTAACTCTGGAAACACTGGTAATGCCTGAATGTAATGAGATATAGGCAAAATGGTTTTGGTTAAGAGTAAATTCACAGAAAAATTCTGTTTTGGGGCAATGGGAAGTGGTTATAAGAAGACTCTACAGCCATCTGCTAAGTCCATTTAGAAGCACCAGGGATTAACTTGCAGTCTTATAAGAGTTTGTAGAACAGGTCAGAAAATATCAATGGAGTAATATTCCATTGGAATATGCACTCCTGTTGAAATTGAAACACTTGACAAAATGAGATCAGTGTCACCAAAAGAAAAGTGTGGGGGGGGGGGGCGGGGGAGAGGAATTCTGACTGTCAAAACACCCCATTTTGACATTTTTGGAATGAAAAGTTTTGATTTTTCATTTTGAAATTACTTTTTGCATTTTGGGGTGGGGGGGTTATTAAGACTTTTTTTTAATGGAAAAATCTAAATGAAACATTTCAATTTTGTCAAAACAAAATGTTTTTGAATGACCCAAAACAAACATGTTTTCTGAATTTTCCTTTGCAGACAATTTAGACCTTTTCAGGTTTTGTTCTTTTTTGTAACGAAGCCAAATTTCAAAATCTAAAAAATCCTTCCCAAAACAGAACTTCCATCCTCTGCACAGCTCTAATATTTGGCTCTAGTTCAGTCATATTGTATAATTATTTTTGCCTTTAGATGTGGACTATGATATAATAGCCTCTGCAAGAAAGCACTCTATGGCCTATAAGTACTTCTTTTCACCACAAATATCCCAGTGGCCATTCAGGTACTTAGCTGTAAAGGTCACCAAATAAAGGAGGGATGAGGCATGGGTGACTGAACTGGCATGCATAAGTCGAGACCTGCAGAATGACAATAAATGAGACCTAGCAAGAGGGAATACAGGTACCTCTTTTGCCGTCTATAAAGAAAGCACTATGTTCTGACATGAAAACAGTTCAGTGCACAAAAAGAACTTGTGAACACTGAGTATTTTGAACAGAAGGGGGGGAGATACTTTCAAAACTACCCCAGCCATGTAACACTCACAGAGGATTACTGAGATCATTTTTTTGAAAGTATGTGGAAAAGGTGTAAACAGGTTCATAGATTCCAAGCTCTGAAGAGACCGTTGCGATCATCTAGTCTGACCTCTGCATAGCATAGGCCCTAGAACTCTCCCAAAATAATCCCTAGAGCATATTTTGTAGAATAGAAAAGGACAAGTCAGCAGCTCCAAGTTACAGGTGGGCAGCAGAGGCCCAGCAAGATTAAATGACTTGCCAGGGTCACACAGGAAGTCATTGCAGGATCTATAAGAATAAGTATGCTTCCATTCATTGAAGGGATTTATATGCATAACTTAACACAAATTACACATGTATGGAGACTAGATCCCAAGGTGTCCTGCACATATGACCTTTAGAGTAAGGGTATGAAGACAGGACTTTTAGGGTGAAATCATGGTCCTACAGAAGTCAATGGCAAAATTTCTATTTACTTCAGTGGGGTCAAGGCTTTCACCCTTACTAAACAATGTCATGCGAGTGCTGTTCAGAGTGTAGATGGTGCATAGAGTGGTCTGCTTTTGTACTACTTCCCCAACGTCCACACTTTATCTGCTCTGATTGTTGCATATCATTCCTGAAAGTGGCAGATGAAGTTGGGCATTCACTAAAATGGTCAATCTCTGTGCTTTTTCAGAGAAACCACAGACTAAAGAACTCCAATTTTGTATTCATTTATCAGCCTCCTGCATCAGTGAGACCTTTCATGTAGAAAGACTACATGAGTTCTCCATTATTTAGAGCAGAGAGAGCCATTTTACATTTAATCGGAGTGCAAATTTCCTTTACATTCCAGGAGGGCATTTTAAATCAGTCATTTGACTACTACAGCAAATCAGATATCAGAAAGGAAGTAGAAAGCCAAGACTTTTAATAAAAATGCCTAATTCCACCTGAACATGGTGAAAGATAAAATAAAATAATCAAATATGTATCAAAAAGAATAAGGATGCAATTGCCGAAAATATCCACTGAATGTATTACGTGTGAAGTGTTATTACGTAAAAAAGAATGGAGAATCCCCCAATCCTTTTGTTTCTACACAATAAAGGAACTTCAAGGACTTAAACACATGAGCAAAATCAATCCACCTATGAGCGAATAAAGCAAAGTGGCCATTGTTTGTTCCTTCTAGAGTCAAAGTGGGCTTATGGGATTTCAGACCTATTGTGATTATGCAAATGTCAGTGAACAGGGCCTTGTCTTTCAATAGTATCGATCTGAAGAGTGAAGGAACATCATGGGATTCTAAATTTTAATCAGCCCTTTTGAGTTGGGAAGGTCTAGATCGGAGACTTTGCTAGAAAGACTGAATGATTTCCAGAAAACGTATGGGAGATCCCTGTGTGCGTGCTAGGGCAGCATTTGGATCTTATTTGGGAAGTTCTTCTGGAATTCCTCATCGGAATCTAATATGATGATGAACATGTCTTTTTAGGTGAATATATGCACTGTTCTGAATTCTGCCCTACTGTTCAGCACTGATAGAAAGCTACTACTCCAGCATCAATGGTGAACTGGTGTAATGAACTGAGACTTTAGCCCTGCACTCTGACCCAATCCAGTGAAACACGTAAACACATGCTTAACTTTAAAGGCATGAAGTATTCTCATTGACTTCAGTGGGGCTACTTACATGCTTAACTTTAAGTGAATTCTTAAGGGTATGGAAGTGGTATTTACCACTATATGCACCATTAGAGAGACCATTACTGGCATATTGTGTTCAATTCTGGTGTCCACATTTCAAAAAGGATGTTAGAAAATGGAAAGGGTTCAGAAAAGAATGGGAAGAATGATTCAAAGTTTGGAAAACAAGCTTTGCAGAGAAAACTTAAGCTCAGCCTCTTTAGTTTATACAAGTTAAAAGGGGACTTGATCACTGTCTACCAAGGCTTGCATGGGGAAGAAATTCCTCAGAGTAGATGGCTCTTTTATCTAGAAGAAAAAGGCATAATGAAACTCAGTGGTTAGAAGCTGAAGCTAGAGACATTCAGACTAGAAATAAGGCACAATTTTTAAACAGTGAAGCTAATTGACCATTGGAACAGTTTACCAAGGGACGTGGTGGATTGTCCATCATTTGCACTCCGGATTTCTTTTCTAAAAGATACATGTGATGGGATATACATACCCCACATGGGCTGGAAAGGTTACAAAACTGATAAGCGCAATCAGCCCTACCCATTACACCTGTAGTGGGTGTCAGGCTTGTAAGGATACTCCTACACTCTGAGCTTTGATTAAGCTAGTATGCTAGCAACCAGTGCACAGGCAATGGGACAGTTAGCTTCCCAAGGAAGTACCTGATGTCCTAGGTAGGATTGTACTCGGGCAGCTGGCCTGGCCTGCCACCTGCACCTACACTTCTATTTTGAGTGTGCTAGCGTGATCAAAGCTAGCATGAATACATTGACCTGAGTTAGAAATTACACCTTCAGCTTGAAGTGTGGACACATCCTATTGTGATGGCATGTGTAGCCCATGCACGCCCTGAAGAGTTAATGTGGGCCTGAAAGACCAATTAATATACCTGGCAGCACCTGGGAGAGAGAGAGAGAGAAAGCCAAGACTAATTGATAATGATGCCCAGCTGGGGAGGGGCTGGGGGCAATTATAAAGCCAAGAAGTTGGCAGAAGAAAGGGGTTGTAGGGAAAGAGTCAGCAGTTACTTATGGGGGTGGATAGAAAAGATCAGAAATAGTCCAGTGAAGCTTGTGAGGGAATAGACCTTGACTGCCAGCCACAGAATACCTAGGCTGGAACCCAGAGTAGAGAGTGGGCTTGTGTTCCCCTACTAGCTACTGAGAAAGGTGGGGTGAAATCACTTGAGATAAGGGGTGTAAGGACCATGTAGCCAGAGACAAACAGAAGATCTCCTGTAAGATCATTAGACTATAAGTGGGCTGGACTCTGGCCCTCCAGAAGGGGTGGGCTGGAGGGCCAACTTGTGGGAGAGAGACCATTGCAGCAACACAGCTACTATTAGCAGGAGGTACAATGCATGGAGATAACCACTATGCAACATGTGGCCACAAGGAGGTCCTCCTGCAGTGGATGAAGCCCTTTACACCTAGAAACCGATTGAAAAGGGGAAAGCTCACACAGTTGTAACTGGCTGGGAAGGAGAGCAGGCCATCTACTCTCACTTGAGGTGAAAAGAGTGGCTAGAGCTAGGAACTGAGTAGGACAATGGCCGATCTGAGGAGGGAAGGGGAGACTGATGTTTGGCTATTTATGTTTATCAGGGACTTGACAATGGTTGTTAAGTCGGGCCACAGTAGGGTGCCTTACCTGAGGGGAAATGCTAGGTCTGAGAGCTGAGACCAGAGGATGAGCAGATGGATAATTCAGAGGGGCTGTGAACTAAGCCCAGGTGGGATAAAGATCCCTTTATTTTGTACTTGTTTTGGACTTGTGACTCTGGATTCTGTTACCTTGGAAGATGTGTACTGGGGAGCAGTGTTGAACTTTTGTAGGGACCTGGCCAGAGGGCTTAGCTATAAGCTACCAGAATGTGCTGGAAATCCTGTTAGGGAAACTGAGGCAGAGCAACTACTGCACTGTATCCTGCATGAGAAGGTAAACGGGGCAGTAATCACATGACAATATTCTATACCTCAAATAGAAGATACAGGCATAATGCAGAAATTACTGGGTAAAATTCTACGGCCTGTGTCATACAGGGGGTCAGACTAGATGGTCTAGTCCAGGGATGTTCTCAAACTGGGGTTGGGACACCTCAGGGGGTTGTAAGTTTATTACCTGGGGGGTCTTGAGCTGTCAGCCTCCACCCCAAACCCCGCTTTGCCTCCAGCATCTATAATGGTGTTAAAATTAAAAACACTTTTTTATATATTATTTGGGGGGGGGGTCACACTCAGAGACTTGCTATGTGAAAGGGGTCACCAGTGCAAAAGTTTGAGAACCAGAGGTCTAGTCTGCATTTAATATTTATGAATCCAATCTCTCTCTCTAGAGATTTATTTATCACCAGACATAATTTCCTCCCTTCCTACTTCCCTACCACAATGAAGATTACTGTTTCTGCTTTGCATAAATATGGACGACTGTTGTGTCTGCTGTCTCTCAGGCCTGGCCTGTTCTGGGAAAAGGCTCTGTGCTGGAAAACAGGCTAGTTAACGTGCTTAGCTCGGAAGGTGAGGGAGACTGGGTTTTTTTTAAACCCAATCTCCCCTACTGTGGAGTTGTCTATAATGGGATAATGCATCATGTTAAAAACATGCTTGTTAAATCATTTTTCTAACATGATGCATTTCTCTGGAATAGACAAGTCCTCAGTAACTGGGAAAGTTTTGCAAATCCAGTCTGCCTCATTGTAGGGACAACAATAATGGCTTTCTGCTGCTTGAATACCGAAAGGGAGAATTTGCAAAATCCAAAAGCGGGCCTTACCATGGGGAGATTGTATATATTCATAAACTCTCCCTTTTTTTGCATAAAAAGGAAGAAAATCCCGAAAGAAGCCAGGCATTATTTTTTTTCCCCAGTGAAGTTGCAAACATCCCATTTTCTGCTTCTTTTGCTAGCGGTAAGGATTTTTCATGCAACTGTAATGATAAACAAATTATATATTCAAAGGTTGCCCCAAGGAACAATACTGTTTGTTGTCTATCTGAGAGGCCTTGGTTTATGGGTTAATCCTGTAATTCATCAGCTGAAATATATCTAAGGATGGGGAAACAATATTAATGATATCCAAACATGATCTTTTTTTTTTTTTTGGATTTCCGTTATCTCTTTCCTGTTGGGAAAAGAAACTGTCTTGAACCAACTTAAGATCCCAAATAAATTAATCTGTAATAATGTGTTAACTACTGTATTATTGTTAGTTGTGTCTGCAATTTGTAAACTGGTCAGAGAGGGAAGTGGGGAAGCACCTCAATGCCTAGCTACATAGCTTTTCCAAACTATCCATATCGCTGGGTATGATGCAGTATGCAAACTTTATGCTGACCAGGACGGGGTTAACGAGCTGCTGTGGTTAATCAGCCCTGCCTTTCTACACCTGCAGTAGGTGTCATGCTTGGAGGGAGGCGCTAGAGGTGGGGCACACTACTCAGTTGAGGGCTGACTCTTGGTCATGACAGTAGTTGGGCTAGGGCCAGAATTGGCCTAAAGAACTGTTACCTTCCCCCAGGGGAGGCAAGCCCAGTGTGGGAAGGCTGTTTGATTTGTCCCTGGTAACTTACTTCCTGGTGCTGTGTTGTCTGCTGCAGGTGGTGCCCTGCTTCTAGGAGGAGACGGCTTAAATAATTGCCTTTTTGTTGCCATACTCCTGGTTCCCAATCAGGATGTAGTTTATCCCGGAAGCAACCTGGTCAAACTTGATGCTGCAAATGTGGGTTGGAAATGTGGCGAAAACAGGCTGGATGCACCTTCCTGTTTCTGTTCACACTGAAATGCAGAGAGCAGCTTCCTTTGTGGAAAATTAACACTGTTGCTTTTGGCCCTTTCTGTCACTTGTGTCGAAACGAAGAATAAGTTAACCAAAAGCTTGAAACTATAAAAATTGAGAAGAGAACCTGAGCCTTCAATGTCAACACACGTGAGCTTTAGGGAAGTTCAGCTTCAGGTCTGTCCTTCATAGCTGCTATCAGCTGGGTGTAGGGCAAGGAGAAACATCTCTGTGGTTCCAGCCACTACCTCATTCCCACGGGTAGCCTTGCTTGCTGTCTGACACGTTTGAATAGGAATGGAATGTTGCTCTAAGCTCCTCTGGTTTTAGCATCCCCACTCCCTACCATCCGGTGTTCTTGTTCCTCATAGACTTCATTTGACCACAAAACCCAGCCCTGCTTGGAAACAACTAACTCAAATCAGGTATGGAGCTTTGGTGCGTGATCTTTTTTTTTTTTTTTTAATTCAAGATACCAATTTAAAACATCATGGGCCAAATTCCCTACACAAGAGGGCCAAGTTATGCATTTGAGATCCAATCTGTACCATTTCCCTGTTTTTTATCTAATATTTTCTCTATGTAAGTATATTTGTTATTTTTATGAGATTCTTTGAGGGGAAGGGGAATTACTCAAATAATTGATTGCTTATTACAGATCCCCCAGTTTATTTAATCTTGTAGTTAATTACATATGAGGCTGTGTTGTTTGGCTGCAATCTTCATGCCACATTAATGAAGCCTTTTGCGTGTGATAGAAGTATTTGGCTTGCTGAATACAGGTGATATTTAAGCTATTCAATTAGCCCATCTATAGTACTGCCTGGAGTCGGGAAGAGACTGAGATAGTAATCCAGATTGGGATTTCTCAAAGGAGCCTAAGGGAGTAAGGCACCCAAATCCCACTGAAAATCACAGCCACAATACCCACCCTTCCTAGGAGCTCCATGTACCCACATTTTTAAGATCCCACAGATCGATCAGTTTTTGAAGATGGACTTTTGCAAAAATATTTGACACCTAGATTTGCAATATGAGGTTCCCAAAGTTAGGTTGCTAGATCCTTATTTAAGTGACTAAATACGCAGCCTCATTTTCGAAAGTGCTGAATGCCCTAAGCTTCCATTGAAGTCAGTGGGTGATCAGCTCTGTTGAAAATCAGGTCTCTAAATAAAGTGCCTAAATATGGACTTAGGTACCCAACTTTTAGCTCCTGGCTGTGAAAATCTTTGTCCTTGTGTTCTGGTTCTGAGTGTCCTTTCATGTTCATCTAGAATCTGACTGAGAAATACTAATTCCCATATGTTGCATATAAACCATAACTAAACCATTCCCTGATACAAATGAGAATTACTCCTGTCAGCTTGGCACTGCCTCAGTGTTGTCTTGGGGAAAATAATAACTTTGGCTATTTTAAAACCAGGTGACAAGTTATATCTCCTTTCAGTCGAGGGAGAGTGAAACAAATGATGCTATAGCCTTGGTGAGAACAGATAGTTTTCAAAGTCAGGCTAACACTGAACAATTTATAACAAGGAATTTTTTTTAACCTTATGCAACTGTGCCCCCAAGTTTTCTGGGGTTTTCAAGAGTAGCAAAAAGACTTCAGAATGTATTTAGTATCTATGGATTTGACATATTTTTGTCACTAAATATTAATCCAATACAATCCAGCCTTGAGGAAAAGGGGGGGGGGGGGAAGAAACACCTTCCCACTCTCATTACAGGTAATAAACTGCTCTTCATCAGCATAAAATGTCACAGGGTTGGGCACAGGTTGGGTGACCAGACGTCCCGAGATTATTAGGATTGTCCCGATATTAAGGGCTTTGTCTTATATAGGCAACTATTACCACACCTCCTTCCCCCCTGCCCCCTGGAGGAAAAAAGTCCTGATTTTTTTCACACTTGCTATCTGGTCACCCTAGGCACACAGCACAGTGTGCAGAGTATGGTCTATGTTCTTAGTATTCTACTAGACTCAGTTGTGCCCCTGATATATGGGGCACTGGAGATGGAAATGATGAATGTACACCAAATATAATTCACAAGAGGGAAAGCCTGCCCTATGGGACATACTATCATGCTTCCCATGAATGGTGGGATGGACTCACCATGTACTGACACTCTTTTTGCCAAGATGGACATTGATAAGCTAAGTGGAGGTTTGGTAAGTAGGAAAAGATCTGTGCCCCATATTATCCTCTCAGAAATAACTGGCCTTTGGAGAGCAGATTGGTCTGTGTATTTGTCTGAGACACTATTGGTTGATATTGTGCAAATTACAGAACTCTACACAGCATTATAGCATGTTTCTTTCAAGATAGGTGTAAATGGTTTCCCAATGTCATTGGGCGTTTGTGTATGTTTTTGCTCTGGACTCATTGTTCTTTCTTCATGGGACAGAGTTCTCAGCCATAACATCTCGTACCAGGCTCCCTACACTCGCTGTGTGTGGAGGGGTGGCTTGCCAGAAATGTTGCATTTCCTGGGCTAGGGCCGGAATTGGCCTGAAGAACTGTTACCTTCTGAAGCAGACTGAAGCAGTATGACTTTCAGGAGGGCGATATTCAGAGGCTGTTTCTAGCACCCATTTGTTGCCAGCATCATTGGCAGCTACTGCAAGATGACTTTACTTCCTACTGCACATTGGTGCTCCTCATTTCAGAGCAGGATCAGTACTGTGATTGATTCTCCCTGCAGCCAATCATATCTCTGGTGTCTGGTATGGGAGACCCTCTTTCTTATGCTGAATATTACCTTTGTTTCATGGAAGCGTCATAAATAAAGGGACAGCAAGAATAACATTTCCCTAATGCTCCACCTATGAGTGGATTGATGAGTTTGGCCTCGTAATCTGAGCCAGCTAGGGAAAATTTATTAAAAAGGGAAGGCACTCTGCCATTATCTCAGAAGTTCTTGAATTATCACTCCATTGCTCCTGCAACCGTGTGTGTGTGTATATCCTGTCCGACACGTTTGAGCAGGAATGGAATGTTGCTCTAAGCTCCTCAAGTTTTAGCATCCCCACTCCCTACCATCCGGTGTTCTTGTTCCTCATAGACTTCATTTGACCATCAAACCCAGCCCTGCTTGGAAACAATAAAAAGATAATTATATTATTTTTTAAAAATAATTAATTATTTCTTTCAGGATAGGGACACCACAGCTATGGCATTTAAACAAGTATCTGGCCAATAAATAAATAAATAGAGATGATTGAAACAGATGTAGTGGGTGTCAGTGTAATAGGCACAGGGAATTAGCATGCAATATAAGGGGGTAGCTGCATAATTCAGTCCATGGGTTGACAAATGCGCTATTTTGGCAGGGAATATGCTTCCCTGGTTGTGTATTGTGTTTAGGGGCTCACTGTTGAGAAGAACTGCTTTCAGTTTAGTGTCAAGATAGCAGTAGTTCCCTGCCAGAATATTAGTGTCAATTTATTGTTGCATTTGGTTGATCGTTCTTTTTACTCTGATGGAAACTAATGAAATAAAGCCGATGCATACTACCATTATTTTATTGTATATTGTTCTTAGTGATCTGATTTTATTTTTTTGGAGTCATTGTAATTCAGCCACCAGAGATGACTATAGCTGTACAGGGCCCTAGGCAAGGAAAATCATGCCATGCAACTCAATTCCCGGAGTACAGAATGCCAGGAAGAGGGTAGCGGGGAAGCAGGGTCATAGCACTGCCCTTCTTTCCAACACTAGCCTTCAGAACTGGTCCAGTGCACTATTCCCCCTCCCCGGCCCCCAAAGCACAAAGATCAGCTGCATACTATATAGTGTGTCTCTGAGGCACAATCTCTTTTGTGCTTGTCAAAGGGTGGCTTCTCTGTGCCCCCAATACTCAGAGCTGTGACTTAAATGACATGGATTAGATCCTGGCCTTTAATAGAGAATGATCACCTACTTTTCATTCAGAATTCCATAGCAGGGAAACATAGTTGAACATCAGCAGCATATCCTTGTCAGCTATCTCAGTCAGTGCTGGTGCATTGCCACTATTAAGATAGGCTCTTTTGAAGGGCATCTGGCTCAGGCGGAACCCAGTGATGTTGGGTGGAAAGAGGAAATGCTTTGAAGAACTAGCTGAGGCATTGTGTCCACTTCCCTTGAAGTATACACAGCTCCTATTCATCAAACTAGTGTGAAGCCTTGGGGTCCTGTTTGACTCCTCAATAAGCTTGGATAACCAGGTAGCAACTGTATCAAAGAATTCCCTCAGAAAGAGCGGTGCCAGCGGCTCCATGGAATGCACTGGGGACTTTGCTATTGCTACAGAGTTCAGGTGGACGGCCCTCAAATATTATGGTGAAGGGCATCAGTATAGAGCCCTAAGATGGCTTGAAAGCAGATATGCTCTACTGAACTCTATAGGCAGTTAAAAAACCTCCACGGAAAGAATATCACTCACCATCAAATCTATAGACTTCTACTTTAAAGTCTGTCTTCTGTAGGCATCAAGTAGTTTACCTAGTGGAAACAATCACAGGTTTGAGATCCTGATCTTAATTGAGACCTGTAGTTACTATCATAATAATTACTAATATAAATACTTTTGTACTTTCCGTGTGGTTTATTCTCATTAACTTCACTAAGAGTTACACAAAGTAAAAATCATGGAAAACCTAGTGATTTAGGCATTGATCCAACAAGTTTCTTAAACACATGCTTCACATGAAGCATGTAACTAGTCCCATTGACTTCGTGGGGACGTGCTTAAATTTAAGCAAGTGGTTAAATGTTTTGCTGGGTCAAGGCCCTGTTTTCTATAGTGCAGTGGCTCTCAACCTATTTACCATTGTGGGCCACATATGCAGCTTTCTCTTATGTGGGTCACATCCACGCAATATATATACTACCTGTACGGCCCTGAGGATTTCTGGGCCGCAGCTGTGTGCGGATTGGGCCACAGGTTGAGAAGCACTGCTCTAGTGGGTAATTGTTATACTGAGGGTTTTTGGTTGTTGTGGTTTTTTTTGGTACATGGATATATATATCTGTGAAATGGAGATGCTACTACAGGTCTGTTTCATCTTACGCTGGGGTTACGTTTCGCAGTCAGCGCCTAAAGCGAAAATCGCATATAGTCAAAATTGCATTGAGTGTAATGGCGGGCGGAATCGCCCGCACTACAGAAACCGTATTTAAATTGTTGGGTTTTTTTTTTTTTTTTGCCGACCGCGTAAAGCTGAAATCACGCATGTTAAATGTGCCTAAGATGTGACAGACCTGTATTTTCTTTGTCTATCTGATCTATGTAGACAGTAAATTCCTTGGGACAGGGACGGTCTCTCATTGCGCATTTCTGTGGTGCTTTGCCCAAAAAGGCCCTGATCTCAGTTGGGATCTCTGGGCTCTACTGGAATATAAATAATATTGGCAATGGATAATGCTCATAGTACAAACTATTTTCTTTCACACAGTTATTTTGAAATGGCAGTTTTCAGTAAACTACTGTACATTTTACAATGACTCATCTGGAGATATATGGAAAAAGGAATTAAAAGCCAGGTTTGCCTGCATCTGGCAGTCATTTTAAAATGTCTTTAAGTCTCCAAGAAAGCTGAAGTGGAGCCAGCACTACCAGTGATTGACTTTCTCATACATAAAGAAATACAGCTGGTCTTATTTGTAGTAAGAGCAAGTTTAATTAAATTCTGTAAACTGAGCAAACAGCAGTGAATATTAATAAAACCTATAGATGCATGAGTGTCTTGTATATTGCTTGGAAAGGAGGTAGATAGAGAGAAAAGAGGCAAGGCAGAGAAAATGTCTCTCTGAAGTCAGCAAAAAGGAAACTTTGTCCCTCCATAAAGACCTAAATATTTTTCAGATAAGTCACTTTACAATAAAGAAATCAGAGTTGTTTTATATTAGCCAAGAATACAAGAAGCAATTTTTATCTCCTTAATTAGATTCTGTGATGTATCCGGGCATGGCAGTGGGATAGATTTAGAATTAGAGAAATACATTTTTCCTTTTAAAAAAGGTTAGAACATAATTAGTGCGGTTGTCAGAATAAAAAGCTAAACAAAACCACAATTACAGTGGACGAACATTATTGTCGCAGAATGCCTAAAATCTTCATATGAGACAAACAGCCAGACACATGCTAGCATATGTTTTGATCCCCTTTTGGAGATTAAGAAATAATATGTTGCCGTTTTGAGGAACAATACTATCCAGCTGCCCAGCTTCTAGGAAGTAAATTACCCTGGCTCAAGAGTGGGAATATAGTAAGTATAAATTGGCTACTTACATGCATTGGTACAAATTGTGCTCTTTGTTATGTTCTTGAAACCACATTAAAATCAATCAGTTTTCCAGGTTAGAACTGAATGTGGAATTTGGTCCATTGAACAAGGCTTTCAAAAGTGACTAGTGCTTTCTTAGTTTAGTGATGCCTAGCTTGAGATGCCTTTAAAGGGGCACGCTGTACGGAGAGCGTTAAGCACCTGCGCTCTGAAAACCAAGGCCCCCCAAAATTAAGGCACCTAAAATCACTAGCCACTTTTGAAAATTGTGGCCATTGTATCTAATGAAGGGCCTTGTCATTCCCTTTGGATTCAAATTTATGATAAACAAGAAAAATAAGTTTATGGTTTACAGAACCACAGAAAGATCTTGTATGCCTAAATCCCAAAACAGAGCTTAAGTAGCACATAGGCCTTGTGCTGGTCCTCTACACGGGGGTGAATTTCACTCCCAAATGCAGACACGTGTATGTAATAGCCTACAAATACAAGTGATACTGTATTTGCCATCAGTACAATAGCAAATGCCTATGAGCTGGCAATAAATTACATCCTATATAATAAACTGAATGTTGGTTTGAGCTGACTACCTGACTCATTGACAATATTTGCATCCACTCATACAGTGTTCCTAATTAGGATTTTAATCAGCATCCCTTTTGAAATGTTGGCTTTTTAGAGCTTTAAAGAAGACACAAGAACTGTAGGAGGGTGCCATTATCTTCTATTCCTTACTCTCTTTTTCCCAACCAGGAGGCTCCCACTATACATACTTTCTAAATTCTACTCCTTGCAGCAATAGGACTGGCTCAGAACTGTAGGATGCTGGGTGTTCAAGATATGTACTTTTGGGTCATGGAATCATGCTGAAGAACCTATTTCCTCCTTCCGCCTCATGAAAACCAGTTATATGGTTCTGAAGGCTTAGCAGATCTCTAGAATACAGAGTAAGATATGGGGCTCTGCAGGCATTGTAGGGTTACCTACAAATAGTTAATTTTTTTTTTTTAAGTCAAACCCACATTTCACTCCAGAATCAAATCATCTTGTGTGTAATATATATGTAGCCCATGGTCTTTTTTCATAAATAAAGGCATCATCCATGATTCACATTGGGCTGCCTTGAATTCTCCAGTAGCTGTTACTTGTAGTAGTTCTTAAGAAGTGCTATGTATGTCCTAGTGACTGGGGGCTAACATTTTGAATGCCATATAATTATTAACTCTTATCTCTGCTCATCGCTATGCCACAGTTTGCTCCGTCATTCACTCCTGGCCAAATCCAACATTGCACAAACGTCTTGCCAGCCATGCAGTGTGCTCACACGTTGGAAATTACAAAGAAGGGGTCACAAATAATTTGGGATACTATTTAGACAAATATTACCGAGTCTGACAAAACATTAGTTAAGCAATAAATCAAACTGTCATTTTCCATAGAAGCAAATTGATTTGTTAATTTGACCTTTGCTGTGAGAGTCTGAGGTATGTTAAACATAATTTGGTTAATTACTCTCTAATAATCAGTTTTTATTAGATGAAAAAAATCTGAGGCTGACATTTTGAGGCTGACTTTATTATGTTAATGAAAGAGGCTTGTGCACTCCATGTCTGCTTAAATTTGTAGTTATCCACAGCTGCTTGTCTATTTTTCTCACCCTTTGGAAAATAAACCGCAAATGCAGCTTTCTGCAAAAATGAGTCTTAGGTTGTTTAAATTAATGCACTGCAGTAATTGAGATGTAAGCTGTGATGAGACACTAAGTGTTTATGTAGCACATTAAGATCCAGTAGTAAGGTTTAAAGGTATTGGGTGGGATTTTCAATAATTCCCATTGCTCTTAGGTTATAAGGCCAGAAGGGGCTGGGCCGATTGTGTCATCTGACCTTCTGTATAGCACTGGCCGTCGACTTTCAATGGGAGTGGATACCTAATTGTGAGGCTCTTTTAAGAATCCTTAGTTCAGAAAAGCACTTTGTAGAGAACTGGGAAATATTTGTATTATAACTCACATATGCTCCTTAGTGCATACATGAGATGATACCTTTCCTGAATGCATAGGGTTAGATCAAAAAGGATTGTTAAAGGAGCGGAGGGATAGGTTAGTGGTTAAGCATTGGCCTGCTAAACCCAGGGTTGTGAGTTCAATCCTTGAGGGGGCCATTTAGGGATCTGGGACAAAAATCTGTCTGGGGATTGGTCCTGCTTTGAGTAGGGTTGGACTAGATGATCTCCTGCGATCCCTTCCAACCCTGATATTCTATGTTAAAGGAACAAAACAAAGGCCTAGATAAGGGCATCTCCTCAAACAATAGCCAGGTTCATAGTCATGAAGAGGGATTCCTCAGCCCCAACTCTGGCCACAGGGCTGCTTGCCAAGGCTGAGAAGCTGTAGATAAAAACACACTGATCTGTTAAAGGTGCCCCTGGCTGGCAGGAGGGCAAGGGCGAAGTGGTCAGTTCAACTGGAAGCTGGCTCAGAGAAGCAGGCTGACAGACACTGACTGGGAAGCAGGGTCTGCAGCAACAGCTACAACTTGATGTCCAGAGAGAACAACAAACACCAAAACTAAGTCACATCTACCCAGATGCTTGAGAGGAATGCTAAGCATAGGTAAGGTAGTGTGCATGTTAGACTCTGTTATTTTAAATCCAGTTCTCTAAGTGGCAAAATAAATCCTACTTTGTTTTGGAGAAGCCGCTTCTGGACAGTAACAGTAGGCAGTGACACTGGCTTCTGAAGGTGAACTCTTGTAGGTGCCCAGTCTACAAGGTGCACTAGGTATTATGGTTGGTCAGTGGGGAGGGGATGTAATCTGGAGACGCAGTCAAGGAGTGGCTGGACCACAAGGCACCATCCCAAAGAGAAATGGAGGTATGGGCCTGACGCTTGAAAGGGGTTTACTCAGAGAGATAAGAAAAGGGGTCTCAGAAGAGCCAGCCACCAGGGGACTAAGACATATGTACACTTCTGAATACTTAGCCATTCTATTCAAATCTCTGTGGTTAGTAAGTCTCCAAGATTATAGTCTTAGGTAGTCCCTGTTTCTGTTGCATCAGAAACATGATAGCTGACTTTCCCATGGTGATTTGCCCCCTTGCCTTGCAGTCATGGTCAGAATCTAAAAGTGCAGAGGCAAATGAAAATGATTGTTTAAAAGAGGTAATCCAGTGTTTGCTCATCCTCCAGCTTGGTTCAGATGCAGGTTTAACACAAGTCTTTGCATGAAGATTGCTGTTGAGTCTCACTTTACCCAAACAGGATTGTCCATCCCTCGTGATCAATGCCCAGCCTGTACATAGCTGTCCTGAGACCTTACATAGTTATGGGCCAAATTAGGCAGGCAAGTTCAGGGCTCTGTGAACCGTGAAGGTGGGGTGTCGGTAAAGACCGTTACAAAATGCATCTTGCGGTTCTATTGGCAAGTTTGGAAATAAGTCACATATGTGGGGATGGATTTAACTGATTCTCCAAGGTCAGCCTCCCATATGCAGCCCCTCTGCTCTCCCTCAGTTGTCCCTTCAGTCCAAAGGAGCTTTCTGGGTGAATGCGGCCCATTTCCTAATTCAGCTGGCCTCGTTAGCACTGAACCCTGCCCCTCTTGGTAAGGCAACTCCCATCTTTTCATGTGCTGTGTATTTATACCTGCTACTGTATTTTCCACTCCATGCATTGGATGAAGTGGGTTCTAGCCCATAAAAGCTTATACCCAGATAAATTTGTTAGTCTCTAAAGTGCCACAAGGACTCCTCCATTGTTTTTGCTGATACAAACTAACACAGCTACCCCCGAAACTTAACACTGTAGTATGTTAGCTAAGGAATTCTTTGTATGTATTAGGAGAGGAAGGAAAGACTGAGACAAACATTACATTAGATAATGTATTATGTAATAAATATTGCAATTTCTGTTACTTCCCCACATTCTTCCAGCAGCTGCCACGTGAAGCAGATCTTGCCTTCTACTCTCCAGGGAACTGATCTAGTGAGCTTTGCATGACGAGTCTCATCATGCATGTGACTTCTTGTGCGTAAAAGTTAGGCACGTGTGTAAAAGTTAGGCACGTGCTTAAGTACTTTGCTCAGTAGGAGGACTACATTTTTGCCCTGCCAGCTAGTTTCATTCCTGAATTGTAGAGCTGGTTTTGTCTTGAACCTTAAAATACTACATGGCTCTGACTAGTGGGTGTATTCCTCAGTTTTTCATTTTAGGATCGTTGACACAAAACACAGCATTGTAGATTAAGCCAGTCAGGTGGTTTAGGGCAGTGTAGAGGTCCAGGTTTGGGGTGCTGTGGTTAGCTCAGTCTTTCACTTCTCAGGGCAGCTTTAAAAGCTGGGAGAGCTACCTACGCAGCAAACTTACCCTATGGGAGGAGGAGTAACGTGTTTCTAAAGAAATATTGTAGTTCAACAACAGCTTAGTGGGTTTGCTGCAAGAGTTACCGGCCTGAAGTTCCCTGGCCTGTGTGATTCAGGAGGCCATACTAGATCATTGCCGTGGTCCCTTCTACCTTTAAAATCTCGTCTTGCATCTTGAGTGACCCCTTTTGGCTGAAACCAAAAATAAGAACATTTTCTTCTTTGACTTGAGGGACCTCAATATCATGCAGCCTTTTACGGGATGTGGGGAATGGAAGCAGAAATAGAGGATTCTAGGTTCCCCCCAGTAGGTACTGTATTACATACAGCACATTTTCCTGTTAGAAGTTCATGTGTCTGAGTTTTAGATCAAAGAAAACTCAGTGCCAAATAACTAGTTGCTACAAGGTCAAGATAATAACTTAAACAGTATGGGGTAAATTTTCAAAAGCAACTTCATTGACCTCTCATCCATTTACAGGCTAATATTCAATCTGAGGAAAACAGCTTCATGGAACACAGGTAACACGCCTACAGTTTAGGTCATACAGAAGATGAGTAATTGTCTCTGAAGGAGAGAGGCAGCTGGGTGTTTGTTCTAATAATGAGGGATCTGTTTCGCTCTGGGAGGTCTAAGTTGTGACTCAGCTGTGACTAATCAAATCACGTCTGTTAGTGTGTGCTTGCATAGGTAGCAAGTAGGGATTTTATGCCAAATCTGTAGTCTGATGATAAACTGATAGGTTTGACTAACCTATTCCTTGTCTGTTTTAAAAACATTTTTTTGTAAATGCTCATTTTAGATATTAACAGCAGCTCAGTGGGCTTGATCTAAAACCAGTGAAGTCCTTGGGAATCTTTTCATGGTTCCCACTAGGGTTTAAATCAGAGCTTAGAATAGAAGGTGGCAAATGCTCGGAGCAAATGATGGCAACTCAGTCATCAGGGCTCTACTTCTATGGAGAAAGTAGCACGTGATCAGATAATTGAAGTCTGTATCTTAATGGTATGTGATCCTATAATTAAAGACTGTTTTGGAGTGGAGTTAAGGTTGCACAGGCTACCTTAATCTTGGCATTTCTAAATGGTGAATATTTCACTTTGCAACCTTAATGTTCTTTTAACATAGGGTTTGTTTTTTTAAATGGAATTAAGGTATACTTTCAATAGCACAGCAAAAGTATCGGTTTATATTCCCTTGTACCCTATTTGCATCCTTAAAGCACACAGAAGACCATTTAACATGCAGGGTGGCTTGAACAACGCTAAGCAAACTGTTGAGTCATAGACCATATTGTACTGATTACATCTCACTATATGGTACCAAACGCTGCACCCCTCCATGCAAACTTCCTTCCTCTCTCAGCCAGATGCTTGTTGTCTCACACAAGCATAATTTCTTTTTCACCTCCTCCTCCCATGTCTGAGGACTGGTTTTCCTCTTCTCCCACTCCCATTGAAGTTAATAGCAAAGTCCCCGGAGATTTGAGTGACATAGGATTGGACCCAAAATCGGTGATAGCACATAGTTAGACCAGAGTAATTGGGAATAAGTACTACAGGTTCTATTCCCAGCTCTGTAAGTGACCTACTGTGTGACCTCACACCAGTCTCTAAACCTCTGTGGTGTGATATCCACTTTACAGATGGGTCCTCTAAGGCAACATTTACCTACTACACATGAATAGTGATGCTTAATTCATGAAAGGTGCTTTAAAATCCTTGGAGAGAGGTTGCTCTAATTTATCATTGTTCTTTAGTTACAGATTTGGTAGGTATTTTTGAAAGTATGACCCTGTGAATCATAATGTGATTCTGTGGAAGGAAGAGTTACAGATCAAGCTACAGACCTTCTGTGGGGGCGGGGGGAGAAACGGTGGACATCATATTTCAACTTCAGACAGCTATCTCTCATGCACATCCCCATCTCAGACAAGCAGGACCTTGTACCAGCTGGACCTGTAGAAAGTGAGGCGTCATAGAGCTGCAGCAAGCGTGTATACTGACTATTACAGTTCATTCTGAAAAATGATGTGGTCACTGGTTGATACAACTTTACTTACTGATTACACTGCTATGTGAACTCTGTGTAACACCTGACAGTGATGAGGCACACATTGTGCTGTGACTGCTATTTATTATACTAATGAAAACTGTCTGTTACCTTATGGTCCTCTCATCTGTTTGTTGTCTCTTGTCTTCTACTTAGACTGTAAGCTAGTTGGGAAAAGGACTGTCTTATCAGTATACACACATGTGTAGTGCCTAGCCCAATGAAGCCCTGATTGGAACTTCAAGGCATTACCATCACACAAATAACTAATAATCATACACTTAAACTACAGTTAGGAAAAAGTACATAAGAAAATGTGTGTAAATTGCAGTGTGCATAATAATACCTAGCTTTTACATAGCACCTTTCTTCTGTAGATTTGAAAGTGCTTTATAAAGGAGGTAAGTGTCATTACTCCCATTTCACACATTGGGAAACTGAGGCACGGGAAGGGGAAGTGACTTGCCCAAGGTCGGCCAACAGCCACGTTAGTAATAGAATCCAGGTATCCTGTGTCTTGGTCCAGTGCTCGATCCAGTAGACCACGTTTGTAAATTTTTTTCAGTACGGGTGCTGGAGCTGCAGACTCGGAGTTACAGCAAGAAGTGTGTTAGGGAAAGGTTAGTTTGTATTGTTGTACTAAGGGTATGTCTACAGTGGAGCTGGAGATCTAATTTCCACCTTCCATAGACATACCTGTGCTAGCTTTGATGGAGCTAGCATGCTAAAAAGTGTGCACAGGCGCTAGGACAGGCTAGCCATCCTGATTACAATCTTGTCTGAAACTCTAGGTAGGTACATGGAGCAGCTATCCATGCAGATGTAGTTACACTGCTATTTTTAGCCTGCTTACTTGATCAGAGCTAGAGCAGGTATGCCTACCCAGGCTGGCAATTCCAGCTCTGGTGTAAGCAAATCTGTAGCTACATCCAACAGCCACGTGGCAAAAAGCATAATGCATCACTGCTGTCCATGGTACTGATCTAGATTAAAACCAACCTGCTTTCTCCTTAGCGAAATAAAAAATAATTCTGAGCCATTATGCTCACCTTATCAATGTTCATGACTATTTGCTTTCAACACAACTTGATTTATAATCCTATTCATCCTATGCTTGGTATACAAGCTCTTGGAAAAACAATTTCCCACCTCCTTCCAAGCTAATTCCTCTCAAGAAATACCTCATATGCAGGTATGAAAAAGTAACTTGTCTCTGAGCAGCAAAATCTGTCGGGTCCTGTAAGTCTGGACTGTAAAAAGAATCCTTTATCATGCTTTATGATAGAAAATGATGCTGTGAAATGACTTCATTTGTTGTGTGTGTGTGTGTGTGTGTGTGTGCGCGCATTGTTCATTTCCAGATGAATGCAAAATAATACATATTGCAGGCATAGATTATATTGGTTCACCCACACAGCAGAAGCATTTATGAAACTATTGTATCTACACTTTCATCCATTACATCTCTGATCTGAGTAATTTTACTGTGGGGGTAGCGGGGTGTAGATAATACAGGTGCATCTGTCTCTTCCCCCCCCATTTTAATTGTATGATCAACCACAATGGAGCTCTGTTGTGTTAATTTCAAAGCAGAAAAGCAAGTTCAGTGCTTGCTAAATGTAATTATTATTTAAAAGGTTCTTTTGAAGTGGGGAGAAAAAAAGCCCACAATATATTTATAAGGCCAGATCCTCAGCTGAAGGAATAACACTGGAAAGTGTCATTGCATTTCTAAAGCCAGCTGGCCTCTAAATGTATCCAACATCCTCTAGAAAGCTAGAGAAGTCTTGCTCTCTCGTTTTCTCAAATCTTAGGCATTCAAAGGCTTTTGTTTTTCCCCAAAGCCTGTAGGTAATTGGTTTTGTACTGTACAGCATATGCAGACATTACTGTATGGCTAACCTCCACTCTTGGGGATATCTACAGAACAAATCCTTTAATTATCAATGCACATTTTGCATGTGTGCAGGGCATCATAAATCAATCCAAACTCTTTGATATCTGCTACCATGATATCCATCTTTTTATGGATCCTTCTGAGTGTGAGAGGGTTTTACTGAGTCGTGCTGTTCAAACGTATGGAGTCATACCCTTGCCCTTGTATGCTTGATGCTTAAATCCATGGCCTGACATGACTTCCTGGCTGCAGAGTGCTACATGTATGAGCACAGACTAGACCTCATCTGGCATGGCTCTGGAGGTGGATTCTGTGGCTGGATCCCCATACCAGGATGCTTGGTGTCTGTATCAGGGCATCCTGATAG
Organism: Trachemys scripta elegans; assembly: GCF_013100865.1. Taxonomy (NCBI): domain Eukaryota; kingdom Metazoa; phylum Chordata; order Testudines; family Emydidae; genus Trachemys; species Trachemys scripta. The sequence goes on along the minus strand of NC_048303.1, from coordinate 113,133,485 downwards.
AGAGGCAGGTCATGCACTCCAAAGAGCATGCTCCTGGTTGATGGGTCTCAAACAGATGAGAGAGTTGGACAATGAAAATGGGTTTCTGATAATAAGGTCTGCCCCTGCACACACCTTCCAGGGTAACTGAGGCAGGTGGGAGGACAGTTACCTTCTGTGTCCCTAGCCGTTTCTTTGTAAATGAAGAAAGTGTGGCTGAAAATGAATGGTGGTCTTTTTTTATCTCTTGTCATTCAAATAATCCTGGATCCAAACAGTAACTCTGGAGTCTGCTGTTTACCAGCACAGTTCTTCAGGAACTGGAGGTAAGGCTGTGTGTGTGGGATAATGTACTAAAGCGAGTAGACGAATGCTTGTTCAAGGGTATCACCACGAATCCTTGCTTGAATAAATATGGACCTCAGCCAAGCTGCACATATTCAGCCGGGGGAACATAATCCAAGTTCTTAACAGGCCTCTGGTGCTTGAGCTAAAGTTGAATCCCTTTTTGCTTTCTGTGGGGCGGGGGAGCTTTTCTGTCCTGCAAGCTGCACTACACAGTACAATATGTATAGCATTAGATGTGTGTATGTAAGTGTACTTAGCAGGCCATTGCGTGAGTCAATTACGTCTTTTGTGACCAAAAAGTAACAAGTTGTTATGCTGTTGGGTCACAATCCTGCAAAGACTTGTGTATAGGATTAACTTCATGCTTCTGATTAGTTCCATTGACTTCCCAGTGGCGTTTTGTTTGCAGGATCAGGGCATTATTAGTTACATGTTTTTTGATTGACTAAAGGGGTGTTTTTTGTTTCAGATCCAGGCACTTTATTGTAAATTGTTTTCAAAACGTTTCCCAGCATATCCTTGGTGATCAGAGAACAATGCCTACTGTATAACCTAGAAAATGAAATAGAGGATGCCTATAACTTTAACACTGGAAAAACAAATTAAAAATTGACCACTTCCCCCCCCCCCCAAGACACCATGAACAATAATTAACAGGATTGTTTGAGGTTTTAGCTTTTTTTTTTAAATCATTTTAATGAGGTTAAGCATCACTGATGCAAAGAATTGTTACTATAATTGAAGACTAAGCATTCACGCTTTCAAAAACTGGCTGCTTCCATATTAAATCTTGGAATAATTGCATATCCACACTAGGCAGAGTAAGTGCCAAGGTATGGAGCTTGCATCATGTTTAGCAGGGAGACTGACTAGATTTGGAAAAGAGGATACAATTTAGGATGAGAGCTTAACAGGATCCAAAAAGAGATGAAAATTTTATATGGAGGCCACGAATAGCCAGAATTAAAATGATATAATATATAAGAAACTTTCCCTGGGGCAGGCTATCCCATGACTGCTTCCTGCAGCGTTTCTTTCAGTTTCCTCTTAAGACCTGGTGCCAGCTATGGTGGTTGCTAGGCAATGGTGCTCAAAATAAGTGATGCCAATGACAATAGATATCAACTCCCTCTCCCAGTCAGAAAAAAAATTGATTCTGAGACACCCACAGACCGTACACACACACAAATTTCTCTCTCTAGCTTGCACACACACTCCTTGATCTCCCAGATAATACCAACCAACTAAAAGAAGTGGGATAGTCCCCCCCCCCCGAATAGATGCCACCCACTCCCCTGCAAATAACTACTTTGCTGCAACTCCCAACATTGCTCCCCTCCTCCTCCTAAAAATAAGCAATATATTGGACTGCCCAGCTACACTCTGCTTCCCACTCCCTCACTGCATCTCAGGTTCCGTGTACTTCCTTTTCCAGCTCACCTACTGTCAGGTCATAAGTTCTCTCTTTTCTCTTCGATCACAGGCCCCTGCCTGTTATCACCTTGCTCCCGAGGAAGAGCTCTGTGTAAGCTCGAAAGCTTGTCTCTCTCATCAGAAGAAGTGAAAGATATTACCTCACCCACCTTGTCTCTCTAGCCATCTTTCTCCATCAGACTTTACTGCTATTTTTAGCCATACTAGCTAGATTGAAATTAGTGTGGGCATGCCTACCTGAACTGCAGTCAGACCTCTGATTGCAATGTAGCTGTACCCTTAAGAGTCCAAGCAGTCCCAGTGCAAAGCTCCACCCCACAACAGAGGGCAGCACCAAGGACCCAGGGCCGGCTCCAAGCATGTGCTTGGGCGGCACTTTCCAAGGGGCGGCACTCTGGCTCTTTTTTTTTTTTTTTTTTTTTGCTTGGGGCGCAAAAAGCCGGGAGCCGGCCCTGAGCGGCGGTGAGCTGCAGTGGTGGGGGGCGCGGGGAGGCCTGGAGGAAGTAACCACTCTGCCCCCCCCCAGCTCACCTCTGCTCCACTGCTGCCTGCTCCCCCCAGCGCGCTGCCGCTCCACTTCTCCCCCTCCCAGGCTTGCTGCGGGAATCAGCTGTTTTGCGGCAAGCCTGGGAGGGAGGAGGGAGAAGCGGAGCGGCGGCGGCGTGCTCAGGGGAGCAGGCGGAACCAAGGTGAGCTGTGGTGGTGGGAGCCACAGGAAGTAATCCTGCATGGCGGGGGCAGAGGAACCGCTCCCCCCCACCCCAGTTCACCCCTGCCTCTTCCCCCGAGCGCGTCGCCGCTCCGCTTCTCCCCCCTCCCCAAGGCCAGGGGGGAGAAAGACAGGCCAGGGATATATAAAAGCAATTCCTGGAGGCACTGTGCAGGCAAGAAGGCTGTGCAGGCATGTATGCTGCTATTAGGCCCTCGGACAATACCATCCTCCCACCCAGGACTCAGTCATATTCTGCAGTCCCTGGGCAATACAAAGTACCTGGAATACGAGCAGGTATTCCCGCAGCTCCCAGAGGTGATTCCCCTCCCCAGCTCCAGCACAGAGCAATGAGAACAACATCACATGGGGGCCAGCACATTTGCACCTTCTAATGCACTTGGCGACTTTGAACTCTGGCCTCAACCCCAGAAGGCAAAAGGAGATGAAGTAGCAAAGGCAAGCCATCCCCATTCCGGTGTGCTATCCCTCCGTCCCGCCCCACCACACTGCACTGTATTTCAATTTCAGACTTGTTTACTTTAAACCTATGGTTTGTGGTTTTACAATCACTATGAGTAAAATTTATAACTGTTTGCAAGTTTTATTTTTGGTTGTTATGTACTGGCATAACTTGTGCACTAAAAACCAGTGAAATGCTACACCCAACCTGCAGTTCTATGCACAATAAGCACAACTTTGCATATGTACTAGGTTTTTACAAGTATTAAAGTACAGATACAAGATAAAATAAAGAGTTAACACAATGTGCCATTCTGCCTCCCATAAAAGGAACTTGGATGCTCACAACTCACCTCCCTCCCACACCCATCCACCCGCTCACCCATCCATGGAGAACAACTGGATGTAGAGCTTCATGTTGTCAGGTCCCACACTGAAAATAAGAACAAAAGGCATCCCTGACAATATTGCCCTGGTGGTTTGCCCTTCCTAGTTGATGCCTTTATGGCTGCTTATATCACTGAGCAAGTCTTTGTACCTCAGCTTCCCACCCATTGTTGAGATTTTTCTCCCTTACTCGCACAAATATTGTGCAAAATGCAAGGTCCCTCTATTATTTTAGGCAAGTTTTGTTCTGCAGCTTCTGGCCTAGCCACGAGACAGAGACATCTTCCTTTGGGATGGTCAAACGCACACTGCAGAGTCATTCTGCAGTTACTGAGGGATAGTTAAACACTTCCTTCCTCTGTAAAATTCATCCTTGAATGGCTTCCTTAGCCAGGGAAGTAGAATGTAACTCGAGTCTAGAATAACCAGCGCTATCTGCACACCATTAATGACCAGAGTTGATCATGGGGGGGGAGGGGGCAGATTTCTATTATTCACTAAGGTAAAGAGGGGTGAGTTTCAAAAGATCCCAGCATCATGCACCTTTCCAGCCCACCCTAAATTTATGTTTGTAAACTTGCCGCCGTGGTCAACCAGGCATGAAGTGCCCCAGAGAAACACCCCTTTCTGTTTATAAACACCAATGTATTGGGGGGGGGGTGATAGGCACATGGGGCCCATCAATGACCCCGATTCACTTTGGGAACTCATGTGGGCAAAACTGTCAATAATCTGAGCATTACCAAGCTTTATAACCCTGCTCAGGAGCACATTCTGCCTGGCAGCCTGCACCTGCATGATAATGGCCCCCAGAAGTTGATCTCCCTGTGACGGGTTGGATCACAGAAACCCCCCTAGGAGCTGCCAACTGATGTGCCAAGACTACCCCTGCTCCTATTTTCCTTGCCAGCTCAGGACTCCAGCACTCTGTCTGGCTGAGCCAGACACTCCCGTCTGCTCCAACACAGACCCAGGGTCTGAATTACTTGCCCCAAAGCTGCAGGTTTACCTGAAAACAGCTCACAGAAGTGTGCTTGTCTTTAGTACTCAGATACCCAATTCCCAATGGAGTCTAAACCCAAATAAATCCGTTTTACCCTCTATAAAGCTTATACAGGGTAAACTCATAAATTGTTCGCCCTCTATAACACTGATAGAGAGATATGCACAGCTGTTTGCTCCCCCAGATATTAATACATACTCTGAGTTAATTAATAAGGAAAAAAGTGATTTTATTAAATACAGGAAGCAGGATTTAAGTGGTTCCAAGTAGTAACAGACAGAACAAAGTAAGTCACCAAGCAAAAAAAAAAAATGCGCAAATCTACGTCTAATCAAACACTGAATATAGATAAGATCCTCACCAGTTCCAGAATGCTCCCTTTTACAGGCTAATCTCCTTTTAGTTTGGGTCCAGCAATCACTCACACTCCTTGTAGTTATTGTCCTTTGTTCCAGTTTCCTTCCAGTATTCTGGGGGGTGGAGAGGCTCCTTCTTTAGCCAGCTGAAGACAAAATGGAGGGGTCTCCTATGGGTTTAAATAGACTTTCTCTTGTGGGTGGAGACCCCCCTCCTCCCTCCTATGCAAAGTCCAGCTCCAAGATGGAGTTCTGGAATCACCTGGGCAAGTCACATGTCTCTGCATGACTCAGTCTTTACAGGCCAAAGCCATTGCCCACATGGTATCTTGTATGTCTCTAGGAAGACTTCTTATGTGGATTGGAGCATTCCAAGATGCATTGTTCCCCAAGTGCTTCCTGATTAGGTTCTTAACCTTGCAAATTCCTTCCTAAAGAAACTGACCAAATGCCTCACAAAGCTTACTTAGAAACCAAGCAACTATACAGCCCATATTCTTAACCTCAAGTAGAAAATGATATATGTGTACAAATAGGATGAATAGATATAGTAGACCATAACCTTTACTGAGATATGTTACATGGCACAGGCAGCACAAAACATATTCCAGTTATGTCATACATACATTTATAAGCACCTCACCCCGTAAAGCCTTATGGGGTACGCTGTCACACTCATTTCCCCAAATTGGTTGGCAACAGTCTGGTAACAGTTGGGGTGGCTAGCTTCCAGATAACAATGGCAACCTGCTTCTCAACGGGTATGGGCCAGTGCATATTGGTATGCCACTGCTGCAGCTCTGGGGCCAGTTAAGCGCAGAGCTAAAAAAAATAGCCTTCACCATCCTGAAATTCTGTCACCGGTGCTGGTCATCCCAGATCTGCAGGACTATACTCTCCCACCAATCGATGCTGGTTTCCCATGCCCAGAAACGACACTGTAGGGTGAGCAGTTGCGTCAGGAAGAGCTTAAGTAGTAAGTTCCTCTGTGTCATCCTCTTCCTCGAGCCATGTCATCTGCTCGGTGCTATGGCAGTTGAAGTCCAAAACAGAAGCCTCCTGGCAATGAGCGTTTATATAAAGTGCAAACAGCCTCTGCCACCATAGTGATATGGAGCATTCTTAGGTCCATGCTGGCTGAGAGCAATTTGAAAATGACACTAGTACACCCACAAAGGAGGAAGTATGAGACAAATCCATGAGATGTTTTGATTTTGACCCCAAGTCCAACAATTCCATTGGCTTCCACCTGCCTTCAATATTCATCTCACAATGCATAGCAAGAAAAAATCCCACAATGCACACAGCTTATCAGTGAAGCAAAGGACCACGGGCTACCCACTTGGGATGCTGCATGCTTAGTGAGCTCTAAGTTTGTGCTGTGTGTGCACACAATGATGTGAATGGAAAGAGGGCACAGCTGTCCCATGTGCATGTTATTAGTACCACTTACATATATGCACCAACTAGTGTGCAGCATCTTCGTATGAACTAAATCCCGAGTGTAGACATGCCCTAAGTGTCCATGTGGATCCTGCAGCTGCACACTAAAGTTCTTCAGTGCACTTTGATTTACCACACTTTGAAATGGGAGTAGATTAAATCGCACTAGGGAAATTTCAGTGTGCAGCAGCAGGGGCGTCACATACTTTTAGTGTGTGGCAGGCTAGTGTGGAGTAAATTTACACTCCTGCTTGCCACAAACTAGGTGTTCATGTAGACAAGGCTTAAGGGTTGCTACCATGGTTGGAGACACCATGAGCAGAGAATGCCTTGTATGGGAAGTATCTCCATGCAGGAGCAGGACTTCACTCTAGAGAAGTCAGATGGGACTGCAGGTGCCACAAAACAATCTGAGTTTAAAAAAAATTAAAAGGACTCAAATGGGAGAAAGATTTGCCTTTTACTTGCTATGATTTTCAGGTTGGGGGAAAAGAGAGGAGAAATCAGTGTCATCAAATGCGTTATAACTAGGGTCAGGGTTGGGGCAAACCTGACCCCAACCTTACTGGTGAGTTACTGGGGCATAGTATTGTTACAGAAGGTTTCTAGCTATAAGAACATCCAGCACATTCCCTGGGTTTTGTAGGCCTAATAAAACTTGTGCACTGCAAATGGCTTTCTCTGGCATTCTTTTACATCAGCTCTAAACAACTACAAGGTTGTTTCTCTGCCCCTAAGTATCAGCCATTCCCCAGCTCACAGGCAGAGCTAAGAAACAATGTTTTCCCCAGGTTATTGTTTCTTGAAAGGGTGACCTTCTTCAGGAACAGTGCTGAGATCCCCTGCTTTCATTTACTTACAAAAAGGAGGCTACAGGTCTCTTTCAGACCTTATGCCAAAACACAGCACACTTTAAAAGTTCACTCTCTCAAAGAACAATAACCTGGAGGAATTATTTTTCCTCTGGGAGTTTCTTCACGATAGCATCATATACTGAGATGAGTGGGACTGCTCAAGGAGCATAGTACTGCATTGTGTGAGTTGAAGGCACCAGAATCTGTTCCTCTGTGATTGCCTCAATACTCCTTCCTGTATGGTTGCCCTCCTAGAGGACCTTTTTGACCACATGTCTTTCTAGTGGGTTGGCCCTTTAAATTTGGCAGCAAAAGAAAATGGCCGTTTTGAAACTGGCTGCATCTGCTCCTTTTGCAGGTGGTGAGTATTCTTAAAACTTCATTGTGTGTTCCCTGTCTTCTGAGGAAAAATACATTTCTGTAATGCTGAAAAAGAAAGATGGGAGATTCAAGTTTGTGTCATGTTTTAGGCTGTTGCAGAGGGTCATGTATCTCTCTGCACTTCATGGTGTTACTTGAGACTAGATCCCATGTAGCTCAGGAAATTAAACCAAAGAGATAACATAAAAATCAAATCAGTGCCAGAGAGATGGTGATTCTGTGGGGTTCTTGTCAGTTTTTATGAGTGTGCCCTAAAATAAAAATATATTGGGATTAAGTTATTACATGCTGTTTGCTCTGGGTTGGTTGTTTTACTTCCTGTGTTTGCTTTACTGAGTTTGTATGAAGGCTAAATGCCATTACTCTAATGTCTTTGGCTGGGTGCTTGGTTGTTCGCTGCAGCTGACTGTGAAATCTAGAGCCTTCCTTCTTGAGTAAATGGATTTCTAAAGCCTCTGAACCATGGAAAAGCTGATAAACTGAAAGAATGATTTATATGCCAATTGCTTAGCCATTTGGCTGCTGTTCGCTGAATATGCAGAAGATAATCTTGGTCTGAAGGTGGTGAAAAAAGTGGCACCTTTTTCTCATTCATCTTGGTCCATCTTAATATCTTAATGGAAAGTGCTTTGAAATCTACTGATGAAGAGTGTTATATAAGAACTAGGTATTCTTACTCCAGACTTGGTTATGTGGTTTTTTTTTTTTTTTTTTTTTTTAATACATAGTGTTCTTAAGAACCTTCGTGGTTGCTTTTGTACACTTCTGTTTTCCCAGGATTTATTGTCGATTTGTTTTGTTGTTAAGCTGGAATGATGTGAACAATTAGTTCTAGAAAATTATTTTCTAGTGATTTTAAGTTCAGAAATACAGAGACATTCAGTTCGCACAGTTTCTTTGTGTGTTTTGCTTGAAACATTTATAAGTTGAAAATCAACAAGCGCCTTGATGCTAGATGCCAATACTTGAATTTTAGTCAAGTATTTGATGATTTGATACATTCGGTCTGTTGATATTGAAATATATCAAAGTTGCACCCACTAATGCCATGATTGAATTTGGCCCAGTGTCTCAGGAAATACTTCAACTTGGCATTAATTTTAATTAGAGGGGATAGGAACACATTTTGTGAAATGAACACTGACTAAAGGACTGTAATCAAAGGATTATGATAAGCAGCAGGGTAGATGGAGGTGTTGCTGGAGAGGTCCTGCAAAAGACAGTTGGGTCCAATCTTAATTAACTTCTTCAGTAACATTCTAGAACTAAAGGGTCAGATTCTCAGCTGGTGCGACTAGGCATAGCTCCATGGAAGGGAAGGAACAGAATTCTGACTTCCACTAGGTGAGAATCATCTTTCACTTCAGTGGAGCTATGCTGATCAGCACCAGCTGAGAATCTGGCTTGAAGCAAACGTCTTGTTAATGAAATTCACAGATGATGCTAAATTTGGAGAATTGATGCACACCAATGAAAATGAAGAAATAATACAAAGTAACCTATTGGTGTTGTATACCTGGGTGAAAAACAAAATAAGATTCAATATGCAAATTAATAGAACTGAGATAAAAATAATCCAAAGCACAGTCATTGGGAAGGAGAAGTCTTAGAGGGGAGACTTGGCAGTTAGCCCCTCAACTCTCAGTGACTTTAAATAGGTGCAGGGTACATAATGGCACATTGTGCATTTGAAAGATCAGTTCTTTAAAGAGCAGTGTTGTATGACAGCGGGATGGGAAGCCAATGAGGTTTGGAACCTGATGCCATGGGCAGAGGCTTTCTCCCCTAGAACAGGGAGAAATTAGTCCTCCTCTCTCTCAACACAGCAGGTCAAGTGTGCACCAGGAATATTGTTTTTGGTTCTAAGGAAACTCATGACAAAAAAAGAGACTAAAACCAAGGAGGGAGTTCAAAGAACATGAATCAGTGTGAGTGGGTGACTTATGTAAGGTCAGAGCAATATTCTTCCAAGGGACTGATTCATTAACAAAGTCCAGTCCAAGCCTTTTGCTCAGGGTTGCATGTTCAGCCAACCCACTGGGCCCTCTCAGCTGAAAGTCACCTTACCCTGTTCCCTATAGGCTCAGTTTTGCAGGTGTTGAGGTGTGGAGCCAGCTTCATCACCGGTCTTCATGACAGACCATTAACCTTTTCCTGCCCTTCACTGAAGTGGAGTTCATCCACCTCATCCAACTATAGCCTGCCTATCAAGGTAACAAAGGTGCAATTAGGTATAATATGACTTTGAGAGAGAGAAAATGTAGTCTGTCAGGAACTCTTTCTGATGAAGAGGTGCATTCAGCTATGGAATCATCATCCATGGGAAGTGGTGGAAGCCCGTTGCTTAGCACAATAAAAGGCAAGAAAATGGAGCATAATGAGCAATTGTGACTCTGTATGGAGACAGACTTTATGGCCTAATAGGTGATTTATATTTATTTAATCTGATTCTAAGCAGATTTGACTGTACCTTGCTACACATCCTTAGGCCCTGATCTATGAAATATGAGAGAGACGCATAGGTGGACCCTTAAGTCTATGCAGATTCCTACTGACTTGAGTGTGATTCCTAGTCTATGTTGGAGTGTACAGGCCCTTTGCAGGATGGGGCTACTACTAAAAAGTGTAACTTATAAAAGAGAAAACATATTTAAAATCAAACCCCTGTCTACTCTAAACCAAGCTTCCTCTCAGTTTCCAAGAAAATACGATAAGAGAGGCGGTGTGGCCAGCAAATAGAGCACTAGGGACCTTTGTTCTATTCTTGTTTCTGCCACTGACCTTGGGCAAGTCACGTCACTGCTTTATGCCTCAGTTTACCCATATGTAAAAGTGAGAGTAATGATATTTGTGTCCCATTGTAAAGTGCTTTGATATGTGCTTAATAAGAGAGAGGTATTACAGTTATAATGTGTAATTCTTATATAGAGCTTTTTATCAGTAGATCTCAAAAGCAGGTCAGCATCATTATTCCTATTTTATAGATGGGGAAACTGAAGCAATAGAGAGGGGACATGACATGCCCAAGCAGGTCAGTGGCAGAGATGGGAATAGAACGTGTCTTTTGAGTCCCGGTCCAGTTCTCTATCTACTAGGCCACCCTACATCCTTTGATAATTAATGCTAATTAATCACTATAATATGAAAATCACTGGATAAGTTTTCCCTACTATAGTTGCAATTCCACCCCCTCCCTCCCCGCTTGTTTGTAACTATCTTCCACGTGTGAATGCTTCTGTCAATTATCTTAATTTTGGGGCTGTTTATTATTTGAACACCATGCAAGTGTGCTGAGCAAGGTACAGCATACAGGAGAAGATGAAATGTTTGTCCCAAGGGCCTTCTGCGTACATTGTGGCATTCTTGTTTTTCTGTATAATTCAGTTTTCCACCTCAAATGTAGACTCCTACAAAGAGAGTGCTAGTGGATCTTGTCTGCAGAATGTTTTGCCTTTTACTGTCCTAGCCTTTTTTCCTTTGACACTTACCATATCTGTGCATTCCCATGCCTGTGTTCTGTATGGTGTCCTTTATCTCTTCCTTCTACTGTTTATCACTATTACCATGAATTATATACCCTTATTTCTTTTGCTTTTTAGCAGCTTTCTACTTCCTTCACCTCAACTATCTCTTCCCTCCCACCCCTCCACTCATACTCCTGCCTTTGATCATTGTAACTGCTCTGATGTTCTTCAAAATAGCTTCCAAATCTCTGCATTTAATAATCTGCTCCACATTCTAGCAGGCAGTGAAACTCTGAAATAAAAGAAGAGATGATTTTTTTTTTTATGAGACGGTTTTGTGTAACACACATCCCAGTGGTGCTTAGAGATTTGGCTTATTAATTGACTAATGCAAAAGGGACTGGATTCTGCTCTTAAGGCTTTGAAGGCTGGTCATTGATTCAAAATAAACAAATAAATCCACTATCAAAGGGTCTTGCATGATGATACAAAATATATAACAAGGGAAAGGAATATTTCTGAAAAGTACTTTAGGACCAGATCCTTAGCTGGTGTAAATCAATGTATATAAGAACATAAGAACGGCCGTACCAGGTCAGACCAAAGGTCCATCTTGTCCCATTGACTTTAAGAGAGATGCAGCAAAGCTTCAGACATTAAGCTAACTGGAGCTTTGGTAGTCTACAGCCACTGACAATCTTGCACTTAATTCTTAAGTTAAAAAGAAACATTGTAACCTTTTAGAAGTGATGCCTTCCATTTATAGAGTACTTCAACCTTGCCATCTCATTTTGCTGTATCACCTAAGTCTCTTGGCTGCGTATGAGAGCTTTCAAAAGTCTTTGTTTCATGTCCTCTTGTAGCTAATGCCTGCAGCAAGTTTGCAGTTACAGCTGCCAGAACTCTGTATAACCTGCCTGGTAAGGATGACTGGTTTTCTAAAAAAATCCAGGTTTATAAGCAATGAAGTACAAACTTCAAATTCAGTTCAGAAATGCCCCAGAACTTGGAGGCTTATCTGACTCTTATCTGGGTGACATTATCAAAAGGTCTTGGATCTGCAAAACTGGACTAAAAGTCTCAAGAAAAAAAGACTTCCTCCTGAGGTACCTAGTACTTGGGAACAGGACAAGCACAAGAAGCGTTATTAGTGCACTTTTGCTTCTGATCCTGGTGGTAGCTGGATTTGAGGAGGCATGTGGAAATGGAAGATGTTAGGGGTTGGGAAATTTTCTCCAAATATTAAGGAAGTCTTTGCTTATGTTTGGTGTGAGTTTGGATCCTTTTTAGCAAAAAAATCCATTTGGTCCTACCCAAATATTGGTGTAAGTTGAATAAAGGGGAATGGAAAATTACTGTGATTTAGGGCTGGTCAATTTTTTTTGTCAAAACAAGCTTTTTGCAGCAAAATTAAAGTTTTTAATTGTTTTTTCAGGCATTTGATTTTTGAATCAGGATATTTCTCCATGATAATTGTGGTGGTGTGCCTCATGTAAGTTGTAGTTAAGGGACTGAGGAAACTATTCATCTCTAGTATCAGAGGGGTAGCCGTGTTAGTCTGAATCTGTAAAAAGCAACAGAGGGTCCTGTGGCACCTTTGAGACTAACAGAAGTACTGGGAGCATAAGCTTTCGTGGGTAAGAACCTCACTTCTTCAGCTGCAAGTAATGGAAATCTCTAGAGGCAGGTATATATCAGTGTGGAGATAACGAGGTTAGTTCAATCAGGGAGGGTGAGGTGCTCTGCTAGCAGTT